>NC_043992.1:21330058-21337558 GCF_902150065.1 Myripristis murdjan
AACAAAAAAACAAACAAACAAACACACTGTTCTTCCACACAAAAATTGGATAATATTGGATAATAGCACAAATTCAACATGCTAATTTTGGTTAGACAAATAACAACTTTAGGTTTAGGTTAGGGTTTTGGTCATGCTTAAATAGAAATGTGCTTATAAATTACTGCCTCACTCAAAGTAGAGGTTTTCTACCAATGGGTTTGTGCATGAAAGTAAATAGACATTCATCCGCCACCATGACCACACAGCCCTTCACTTTCCAGTCAGCCATTTCAGCGTCAGCATACTAACTGTTTTTAGTTGTGTCTCTTTTATGTAATCCTTTTGAGGTGGGGAACTTTGAATAAAGCTTCCATTGCACCCAGCAGCTGTTGTACCCATTACCCATTACTGTTACCAATTCCAAGGGCCTTGCTCAAGGTATCCCAGACAGTCATTCCTCTTGTAAGGGGAAAAAAATCCACTTATTCATATTTTCACATTTGGTCCAAGATTTAAACCAACAACTTTCTTAAGTATGTGTTTTGTAACTTCTCTGCCACCCCAATTATTATGGAAATAAGATAGAAGATAACTAGGAATCATTTAAGCTTTTAGGATGAAGCTTGCGCTACTGGCAATAGGGTTCAGTTGTCAAATTAGAATATAACAAGTGCATTATAGACTATAGGATGAGCAACATGATTTAACTTAAGACACTTAAATGGTGTACCTAACCACCTTGTAGCCAAACATGCATTTCCTTACTAAATTATTGCAGATCAACCCAAGCCATCCAGGTATTTGCAAAGCACAGCTAACACTGCTAGTGTTGCTACAATGCTCTCAGTCATTTGTCCTCAACATTTGACACCACTGAATTTGTGAAAATCACAGTGCATTTAACTGTGTTTTATCTTACATGCTGAGAATTATGAGTTCTGTACTCCAGGGTACTTAGGCACAAGCTACCTCCAGTCCAGTGCTGTTCTTTTTAATTGTTGGAACATCTTGTGCTTGAGCTTTTGTTCTGTCTGTGCTCGAGCAAATGCCATGTTCTCGGTTTTTTATGCGTGCAACACTGTCGAAACTTCTTCCACATGAGTAAGTGGTGCCATGAAATAAAAACCCATTATTTATAGGTAAGCTCATAAGGCTGTCACTGTTTATCAGGGAGGGAATATTTTTATTAGATTTTATAACAGATCAAAATTTTATACTTAACACTTTTTTTACTGTAGTAAAAAACAACCTTTATATAATCCTTATACTGCATACATTGTTTTAAATTTAAAAATACATGTCAGGTTTGTTTTGTTTTGTTTTACATAGTACTTTACAACTGAGAGATCATCATTCACAGGTTGATTTATTGTTCACGACTAGGATAGATCATTAAATACACCGTTCTGCACTCTCGTCTGAGCTGATTATGCACTGGTCCTCCACGTCATGGTAAAGGGCTGATCCACAAAAACCAAAGCTTCAGCAGCATCTACGATCATCTCCTACAGACAGAGAGAGAGAGAGAGAGAGAGAGAGAGAGAGAGAGAGAGAGAGAGAGAGAGAGAGAGAGAGAGAGAGAGAAACAGATTTGATGATGTTGATGAAGATTTTCTCTTCACTGCTGTAACCTCACGACTGCATAATACAATGTAATGTATGGTGAATTTGGTCTGGCCATGTATTGAAGCTCTTTTTAGTAATGTATTTACCACTGCAACATACGTATTGTTTTATTTGTCCTTTATTTATAGGACATGAATGATTGTAAATAATGAAGTGAAATAAATACTTTCTAAACATACAAAAACAAAAACTTTCTAATGCTGCTGAGTAAAAGCTTAAGCTGCAAAATATGTGTGCATGGACAGGGGACACAGCGTTTTTTTAGACCCCTGCCAATCAGGATAAGAGAGAGGCAGAAATGCACGTGCATCCTCATACACCAGCAGAGTAACTATTGTCAGCAAGAGTCCAGGCTGGAGAGCCAAAAGATCCTCCAAACAGACAAACATGGAGAAAACCACTAAAATGGCCTGAAAATCTTGTCAGAGTATTGTACATCCTGTACATGGGCCTGTGGGCTCCAACAAATATACTGAGAGAAAGTTATGACTCCTGCGGGAAGCCATAACTGCAGGCAGCCAATCCACCCCACAGTCCCTCAACTCAAGAGGTTTAAAGGAAATGTGAATTCTTATCCCAGGCTTGGTCCACCTCACAAAAGCATATCTCTGTGTCCCTGCAATCATTGTTCCAACTGCATCTTTTCAGCAGCTATATTATCAATGTTTCACAATTTCAGCTAAACCCAGGAACCAAAACAAATCATATATTAGGTTAAGAAAGAGACAGAAATAGAAATGGCTCTATGGACATGTTAGAATTTAATGGCAGAGATTTGAGCCTGCCTCATAGTACAGTAGTTTATTTCAGAAGTTCTTCTACTTCTTTTAACAGCTTATTACTAAGACTGTACAAAGCAACTGAATAAATATTTATTGAGATTGTTTAACTTTTTATACTCAATTTCCCATGACCATAAAATTAATGGTGCTCAGCCATTTGGTCAGTTACATGTATTATTAATTTTAGGTTGTGATTATACCACATTATAAACTATTTTATTTAGTTTGTATATGTCAGTTTTTCTAGCCAGGGTTCTTGTGCACATGAGATTAACTGCCATAAATTATGACCTATATCTGTAGTAGTTAAGAAAAAGAAAATATATTATGCCTTGTCTAGGTGCCTTAACCTATTTAAATGACACATTGCCAGCTGCTTACTGCTTATTTCAAGTTGTTCGTCTCTTAGAGATTGTCTAGCACTGAAACACCTTCCGTCTGCCCTTCCTCTCTCCCTTGGCCTTTCTTTCATCCTTCTTGCTTCTCTCTTTCACCCCTCTCTTCCTCCCTCCGTTTTTTGTGTGATCTAATATCCCCCCTTTGCTCCCCTGCTTCCCAAAGACGAACTCTCTTCCTGTCTGTTCATTATTCACACACACACACACACACACACACACACACACACACACACACAGAACCTCTCTTGTCATTCTGACTTTCTTCCACTCCTGCTATATTACCTTTCCTCTTGCATCTCCCTGTCTGTCTTCGCTCTGAACAGTATAAATCTAAAGCTTCCGGGCCTCCTCTCCTATGGTTATTTATGGAGTCGCTGTAGCTATCAGTTTCATGCTCCTGATAAATGCAGTGAGTACAGTGCAGGACCCAGACAGGAATATTTCATCACAGGGCAAATGAGGAGAAGGAACGAATGCTGTCCTGTCCTATCAAACTTACCCTCTTCTTTACTGCCCTTTTATTTTTATCTCTACCTTGCCCTCTCCCCGTGACTGTAGTCTTCCTCCTTCTCAATTAACCTCCCTTCTCCTCCTCAAAGATATATTTGTGTATTCTGAAAATTGCAATATGCACACGCATATTGTATGTGTTTAATGGGTTATTATTAAAATGACTATCATCATTAGTAGTATTATTATATCCTCTTCCTCCTGCACCTATGAAATCTTCTCCTTCTCCTTCCAAAGCTGGCATCCTCCCCCTCCTCTTCTGTGCTCTTTTGATTATGTCCCTGTTGTCAGCTTACTCTACATCACTTCTTCTGCCCCCCATCCCCTCTAAACCATGTCTTCCTCTTGCACATTATCTACAACCTTCTCCCTTACAGTTTCTCTGCATATATCCTGCTCCCTTCTTCCACCCTTCCTTATTTCCATTTATTTTGACCTTCCTAAGATCCTTCTTGCTGACTACCATTTAGAAAAAGATACCTAGTGATTACAGAGAATCTCCTTTCACCCTTATGCCTACCAGCTCTTGCTGAACATTGAGGCTGTAGATGACCCATCACACTGACCACCTAAGAGTAAAAGTATTTATTTAAAGTGACTGAAAGCACTGTGGAAAATCCCAGAGATGTTTCCCTCTTTTCTTTTCTTTTGTTTGAGAGCATTACACTGTAGCAGTGTTGGCATATTTGATTTGTACTGTGGCCACTAAAAATGGATGAACTTCTAATATTGCGATGCACTTTGGGTCCTCATGCACGTCCTCATGGCTTTTCCCTGCATATTGCTTTTCACTTCACTCTAGGAGCAGATGATGGAGAGGAAATGAGAATTACTCTAGATGAGCACCTTTTCAGCTGCTGTCCCAAGACCTCTGCTGTGAGTTTTATTCATTTATTTTATTCATTCATCCTGACACAATGGTGCCAGGGTAAATGCAGTGTGATTACAGATATTAGATGATAAAACATGCTACAGAGCAGTTTTGGTGGTGAACCTTAAGTTTTTGTTGTTGTAGTGACAGGCAGTTTGACTGACAGGTAGAACTCAACTTGAAAGCTGGTTTGTTTATTTGCTGTGTATGTAATGAATGAATGACAAACAGAGGAGGTGTGTGGATATACAGTATAATGTTGTTATATATTGTACAACATTACAGTAATGATGCAAGTGCAATGACCTGAGTATATATATATATATATATATATATATATATATATATGTAAGGTCATAATTACTGTATGTATTTCAAGGATATCATAGAATAATAGAAGTTGACTTCATGCACTGTATGTTGCAGAGAAATAAACACACCTGCATGCAAACACAAGTTTTGACCTTGTCAAATTGACTAAAAAGACAACCATATCTGGCAGAAGAACCACGGTATATGGTGTGCATTATGTATGAATTATTGACTTGCATGTGTCCATGCACTTAAATTTGTGTGCTGAGGTCTCAGTGCATGGATTGCAAACAGGTAAAATACAGGATTAATGAATAACAATCACTATAAAGTGTTATTGGCAATTTTCATTAGGCCCCAGGACTTAAAGCAGTTATATATTGGAAATGAGAAAATTATATCTATATCTATCTGTATTTCAAAACTTTTCTGACCTGAGTGCTGATGTTGTGCTGCGGGGTCAGTGGGTGCGAAGTCCCAGCCGCGTCTGTCAGGGTCACCTGCTGGATCTGGGTGCTGCCTGCCCCCCACACCTTCACCACGCCCAGGATCAACCGGTCAGCAGGAGCCAGGCCATTATGAACAATTTTATTGGACAAGGAGTTCTGTAGGAGAACGGGTGTGATGGAGGATGGAGAGAGAGGAAGATTAAGTGAAAAGTAGAAAACTATAATAATTGATTTGCTACATTTTCAGCAATTTCAAAATTACAAAAAAAAAAAAAAAAAATCAGATTTATCCCATACCATTAATTTCGTGTGTGTGTTCTTGGTACTTCTGATTTATCTGACAGCACTGGTCATCAAACTTGAAATGTCACTGTCTGCACAGTTTGCTGAAAATGTGCTTTAGTAAGCTGAGCCATGTAGTTGCCCGCTCTCCCACCCCCACCCCACGCAGTACATTTGCTTTAATTCTGAGCTTCATCACTTCACTGAGTGAGATTTAATGTTTGAGTGTCTTTCTCTATATCATTAGTTTTATGCAGCTTTTTTTTTCCCCTCCTCACTATAAAACACGCTCTTAGTAGATAATCTTCTGTGGATAGATTTCAATTGTATGGATAGTTGTAAGTTCATATTTTTATCACACCGCGCTTCCTTTTTGAATACACATGTACATGTACATGAACGTACACTCACACAGTCACAGACACACCCGTCCAAAATGGCATACGATCCTCTAATCTGCCAGGCAGCACTGGCCTCATTGCCCAACTTATCCTCATCTTCTCACATCTGCTTTTTCCCCACACACACACACAAAAACATGCACGCGCGCGCGCGCGCACACACACACACACACACACACACACACACACACACACACGCGCACATACGCACACACACAAAACACATTCAAACACTCAAACACACGCTCACACTCTCTAAATCTCTCTCTCCTCTTGGCTGTCAGACGGTGTGCCTGCTTTATCGCTGTGTGAAATTGCTTTGGAATGAGCCTGATGGTAGGCAGAGGACAGACGCAGATGTTTGGCTATGGTTGCTGTATGTGTATGCATGTGTGTGTGTGTGTGTGTGTGTGTGTGTGTATGTGTGCGTGCGTTTGTGCAAATTTGCATATTTGTTTTAATGCATGTGTGTAGTTGTGTGTATGTGTGTGTGTGTGTTTTCTAGCTAAGAAGCAAGTGGGGCTGGGTTAGCCCCATTAGTATCAGTGATTAGAGAGTTTCTGTCCTGTCTGGCCCAAAGTGTGATCAAACTGTGGTAAACACTGGCTTGTTTCTGGACACAACCTAACTGTAAGACTCATGCAAATATGACAGAGAAACTCTTGCACAGCTGCAATGGTCTGGCCTGTTAAAGAAGTCAGTACAAAAACCCTGAGAATCTACTGTCTAACATCCATCTGGTCAATGCCTGTTCTACGTCTTCTGCTTCCAATATGTAAAAATCTAGATGTTGCTGTGAAACAATCGCAATTTTATAAAATCTCTGGTAGACTGCTAAATTATGCATCAAAAGCAACAAGGAGAAGGAGTTAGTAAAATGGCACACAAGATTGTATGCCCATAGAAAACAGCTAGTGGTTAACTGAAAACCATATTTTAGCTAGATGCAGTAGCAAATGTGTATTGGACAGTTTCTGTCTTTACATAACTCTCTTCCTCTCTCCTCCCACACTGCCCACTCCGATTTTGTGTTAGAGTCTGCAAAGTTCTCTTTCTTAAGGTTGTTGGAGATTATGATTTAATGAAAACCCAACCATTCATAGATGAAATATGACAGGATTATTATGCAATTCAATAATTTCCCCATTTGTATGTCATGACGTTGATACTAGAGTCAAAACGGTGTTTCTGAAGAGAGAGGTTTGTCTCAGCCAAAGTGGTAAAAGGTAAATTCAAACCATGACCCCAGAGTCAAACATGAATTATGTGCTAATGGTTTCCAGCAGTTAGCCTTTGACATGTGCACAGGACTGTCTACCACAGTCCTGTGACATGATGAGGCAAGGTATTATTCTCTGCTCTCACTGCATTAATAACAATAATGATTATGAAAAAGAGAGAGAGAGAGATAGAAAGAGAGAGGCCTGGCATGCAGTTGGCCCATGAACTCACCGATGCTGCTGTGAAGGAGGTCAGGAGATATTCTCCCTTCTCATATGTGTCTGAGGAGAGAAGATAAGAGTGAGATAGATATGCATGTGGGAGAAATGGCATGGATGTGGAGGGTGAGAGAAAAAAGAGAGCAGAGAAAGAGCAGATTGAGTGAGTAAATAAGTGAGTGACAGCATGACTGAGAAAGTGGTGGATGGTGTAAGAGATAGTGAGTGAGTGAATAAATGTGTGTGTGACTGTGGAAAAGAGGTCATAGTCCTATGAGTGACTGTATGAATGAATGAATAATTGACTGAACAAATGATTAACTGACAGGTTGCATGAATAACCTGGGGGTGGGGTTCATATAAACTAAAGGGTCCTCGAAAATAAACTAGGATCACTGTAGATTACGATGAAAATGTCAATTCTTTTTGGCAGAGACCCCCTGCAACT
>NC_043992.1:21342558-21425058 GCF_902150065.1 Myripristis murdjan
TATTGACTGCTGCTTAAGAAACTTGC
Organism: Myripristis murdjan; assembly: GCF_902150065.1. Lineage (NCBI taxonomy): Eukaryota > Metazoa > Chordata > Actinopteri > Holocentriformes > Holocentridae > Myripristis > Myripristis murdjan. The sequence goes on from NC_043992.1 coordinate 21,342,585, forward strand.
CCACCAGTTCTGCCACATAGTGTACTGACCATCTACCATCCAGCAACGTTAAAGGTGACTGGCAACAGCTGTAATGTTTCTTTAAGGCACAGTGGCAGAGAAAGAGGACAGGGTGTACTGTAATTTTCTAGATATGGGCCAAGCTAAATGTATGTAAGTCAATTTTTTAGAGCAAACTGTAATGAGGACAAACAGTCTGCCAATGCACACACACACACACACACACACACACACACACACAGAGCTCCAGTGTGAGTGTGTCCTATAGGCCAGTTCTGTCTCATCTGGTCTTACCCTCAGCTACAGTATGTCATCACAGTATGTTCCTCCCTATGGTGCTGTGCATGCGTGTGTGTGTGTGTGTGTGTGTGTGTGTGTGTGTGTGCATGCATGTGTGTGTGTGTGTGTGTGTGTGTGTGTGTGTGTGAGAGAGAGAGAGAGAGAGAGAGAGAGAGAGAGAGATTGGAATGAGTTCTTGATTTGGGAATTGAAAAAAAAAAAAAAAATCATAAAATAATGCAATAAAATGACAATATCTCCCAGCTGCAATTTGGCTGGGTCAGGTTTGATAATATTTATTAACTATAGCCCAGTGGTTACTCAGCTGGCCTAACAGCACATTGTGGTGATTAAATACAGCACATTCCCATTATCTTATGACCCAAGGAGTTTACCATATTATCATTTCATTTTCTATGGAAAATTGCAAGATAGCAATTATCTGGTAACCAAGGAATTCGTATTGCTACTTCTGTTGTCACTGACCTTCCTGCCGCACTGCACGTTCTGCAGTCAGACTTGGTGGTCAGGAAGGTTATTGTCATGCTATTTTATTTGTGCTTATGTGAAACCGATTAATTGAATGAGAGTACTGTGTTTCTGAATGAGTGAGTGATGGATTTTGTGTTATGTTCATGTGTTATGCTTATGTTGGTGGGAGGGCAGGAGTAATGTAAGGCTTCAGGTTTAGAAAATTAAAATACCCAAATTAGGATTAATCAGATTGATAATAAAAATGTCAACAACTACCATAACTACCATAGCAACGATGGAAAACGTTAAATTCTGACAATTTACTGGCGAAATAAATCTAATAACTAACAAACTACAGATTATATACATTCACTAAACAAAGATTATGTAAACAATTTCTCGCTATAAATGTTATACATTACACATTTTGATGTGACACTGGGTTGTCACTCAGCATTGTGTCTGCTGAACAACAGATTGGATGATCTACTGAAGACAGATAATTTTAGTGTCTGTGTTTTCATAAATTAACAACAGGTAAGCCAACCAGCAAAATCTCCCCAAAAGTTTGTGCAGTCCTTTCAGAATGCACCTCCACAAATCTTGCATGACTCAACAGTCATGCCACTGTCTGTCCCTCCCCCACCTCCATGCCCACCCCTCCAAAAATAGAGTTTTTATTTGTGGAATAGAAAACGAGAGAGGGGGGTGATGAAGTGTGAGAGGTTGACAGAGAATCCATTTCATGGACTCTTCTAATTTATGGTCACATTTTCCTGTGTTAATAGGCCTTGCGGCACACACTAACTGCACACAGGTATGTATGCACACACAGACTTACTCACATGCTCATGATGAAATGCTCTGTCATTTGCATACACATCTTCCATATATACATATACAGTCTGCAATCTACCCTCTAATCTACCCTTTAAACTCCCCACCAACCCACGTGCGTGCGCGTGTACGCACACACACACACACACACACACACACACACACACACACACACACACACACACACACACACACACACACAAACACACACACACACCTCTGAGGTTGCAAAAACTCCCATCAGAGAGAAAGAAGAGCTTAGGCGAACAACGTTGTGTTCCTTTTGGGTGAATAACAATATACATTATTTGAATATGACTGTACCAGAGAAATTGCCTTTTGGTAGAAAAGACATCTCATTTAATTAATTCTGTAATTCTGCTCAGATATGACTGTGGACAGTGCAGTGTATTGCTTGAGCAGGGAAATTATCTGGAGGTCAACACTGGAAGTTGTCTGAGGGTAAAGAGACACTAGGCGTGACGAGGCTCTGGGAATGACTCTGCAAAAACTCTCTGTCTTGTTCTTCTCTCTTTCACTCTCTCACACTCTCTGACCTTGTGTAGGCTACCCTCTGGTTTAGTGTGTGGTGTTAATGCTTTGTTGTCAAACGCCTTGTTAAGCAGACTGGAGGATAAAGTTGCTAACTGTCGGATGATTGGGGATTTTATATGGCTGTCTGAAAAAAAGAAAATACTGCTTTTACAGTAGACTACACAAACACCTGACCTTGTTTCACTTCTCAATGTCTAAAAGCCTCCTCTTACCCCTGGCTTGTTCATGTTTTCTCTCTTTGCCTAGCACACTCCCCGTACAGCTTTTTTTTCTGACCCGTTCCCATGAGTCTCCAAATCGGCGAATCCTGTTTATTCAGCCTCACAGCCATATCATGCCAATATCGCCATCCTCCAACTTACTAACTTGTCACCTTGTTTTATTTTCTTCTCCATTCTTCCCCACAGGCCAGGTTTTTCTTTCTTTCATTCTTGAATGTCTATCTTCATTTTTCACTCCTCATCTCTATATATCAGTTTTCTCTTACCCTGTATCCTTTCAATTCTTTTTCTCTATCCTTCTTTTGCTCTTGTCTGCCCGCCTTTATCTCTCTGTCCAACTGTCACCTCTGTCTCCTGATGTGTGTGTGTGTGTGTGTGTGTGTGTGTGTGTGTGCGTATGTGTGTATGTGTGTGTGTGTGTGTGCGTATGTGTGTATGTGTGTGTGTGTGTGTGCGTATGTGCATGCATCTGTGTGTTTTCTGTCAGTTTTCCATGTTTAAACACCACTTAAAAAGCAATTATTAAATGATTGGAATCACAGGGTATGTGTCTGCATCTGTGTGTACGTGTGTGTGTGTGTGTGTGTGTGTGTGTGTGTGTGTGTGTGTGTGAAGTGGAGGTTAGAGGGTGGGCAGTGGTACCCAGAACACCTTGAGAATTCAATTATGTCCCCGCTCCATGCGGTTAAAAAGCACAGACACACACACACACTCTCACACACACACTGCTGTGTCCTGTCTCGTATTGCAGACTCCGGTGCAGGGAAATTTCACCCAGTGGGATCGATCTCCGGACGGGCGTTATTGGATTTCTCAGATGTGTTCCAACGCTCCTAAAGGTCACTGCGAGAATGAATGCCACCGACACTACACCACCAAACAAGTCTATCTTTCACTTTTTGTGAGTGTGTATATGTGTGTGTGTGTGTGTGTGTGTGTGTGTGTGTGTCAGAAAGAGTGCAACAGATAGAGAAAGTGACTTTGTTTGTGCTTTTTACAAAGATGAAGGAATGATTGTGCATGTGTGTGTTTGTCTGTGCAATTATGTTCAAAGACCCTGGGCCCAATTTTCATGGCACCACAGCTCACTTGGGCGTGACCAACAGATTTCTGGTATTTCTGCGGCCAGAGGCCCTGGCACAGCCACATCACACCTGCGCCACAGATATGAATGGGATTGCATTAAGAATAATAAATTAGCAGTAGCTGTGGTAGGAGCTGGTGCCATTCATGGACAATCCATCAGCTCCTTTCATTCCATGTAAAAGCAGCTGATTACCTGTCATGGCACACTGACAGTTTTGTAAGGGAGACTGTGCCTTCTGTCTATCTTTTCATGACAGCTAAGTTGCACTTTGATACCCAATTTATATTGACTCCCTTGTAATGGACTTCTGCACCCACTGTAGTGCAAGCAATATCATGGAAAGCTACACAATTACTGAACAGATGCCCATGTGAAAACATGCTATCTGCTTGCACCTAACCAAACTACAAATATGCCTGATATTCTCTGGCAGAAAAATTAGGGCCCTTATCCTTATACAGCTTCTTCATGTAACTTAACATCAGTACCATATTACTTAATTTGGCGTATACTTGAATTTATGCTCTTTTTTATCTCCATATAACTTAGATTAGTTTGATTCTATTTTTCTATAATCTATACTATAAAGTGACAGAAATGCTTCTTTAGACTTAAGTTGTCTTTATGTAGATGTGTAGGAGTACATATTGACAAAATTTTGAAAGGAGCATCAAATGTCTGTTCTGCCTCCTGATGCTGGTACCTCATTTGCATATATTGGAGATGTGTGATAAACTCTTTTAATATTAGCTGTTTGACATGCTACATGATTTGTGCAGTAAATGACATGTTGTCATTTACTAAACAATATATTGGCATTTACTGTGTCAGCTTATGATTATTTAATTGGCTATGCCATGTTTTATATATATCATTGTACTGTTTCACGCATGCTTGACAAAGTTACCTGATCAAAATGTCGCAGTTCTTTTGAGGATAAAATTGGGAAGTTTTGCAAATTACAGCAGTGTACAGGACTACCTCCTTTTTACCTGATCTACACTGTGCATTTATATCACAAACATTTATGTCAGCTTAAAAAAACTGCATGAACTTTCACAGCATGAAATAATGAGGTGGACAAGCTGAGTTAAATTGAATGTACCCTCTTCTCCGTCCCTGTAGGTTAGTGTCCACATTGTTTCCCTTTTTTGAAGGGACTCACCGGGTTGCCCTTGCCATTATGATTGCGTGAGTAGGGATAGAAGGCACCCAGCTGCATCCAGCGAAGACACATCTCATACTGAGCTGTATTGAAGAACCCACATATGTCCGCCCCCGTCTGAAAGACACAGGGAGAGAGAGCGTGTAAGAGAAATAGACAGTGAGATGGGCAGCAGGGTGGTGTAGTGACTAGGAGGTCCACCAATCAACACCAAAAAAATACTTCAGTGGTGCTGTTCTGTCGGTGAATTTGCTCTACAGGACATACGAAACAGCTTCTCTACAGAGACCAGTGAAGTATCAAATTATTAGTATTAGCATTCATATTAATACTAGTATTATTACATAGGCTATGGAGAGACAAAAAGCGAAGATGATCGATAGGACAAGAAAACTGTATATGATGTGGACAAAGACGGAAATATATAAACAAACAGACAGGGGTAAAAAAGAAAGAAAAAGCACAAAAGATACCCATTTCACATGATGACTCAACTAATGCTGAAATCTTATTTACAACAACAGACTAGCACCAAGCTTCTTGATGGGGGCAGGGCATGTAATTAAATATGCTTCACGTTGTATCTCAAGATGTCCTTTGATCAAAGGATCTAGCGAACAAAATAAACATCACTCAGGCCGCTGTAAATCTACTTTGAGAGGACAAGGTCACATCAATAAGATTATGTCTCGTCAGAGTCAAGATTAGACGATGATACTTACGTAAGGGATGCCAAACAAACTGAACTCCATCATGCCTGTGGAACAGAGGGAAGTTGTGACTTTGCTTCTGCATATGACTGCATGCAATGCAGTATAACCAATCAAATCACCTCTTCCTAACTGATAAATTCAAACAACAACTCATTACTGTGGTGCAAAAGAAATGCAAAGCAAATTATTATTAGATTTTTGTCCCCTAAGCAACTTATGAAAACTGCTGTTTTATCCTGTGAATTTTCATTTTTTTATTCCACACATTTTTTTTCCAGTCTCTAGTTAACAAATGACACACACATATATACCTATAATTGACTTATACAGCTGGTCCCAGCTGGCGTAGTTGTCCCCCAGCCAATGTCCAGCCCATTTGCCACTGGAGGGGTAGGTAGACCTGGTCACCACTATGCCTCTGCTTCCTGTCACATTCAGCAGTGAACTGCACACAAGCAAGAGGACCAATGACTTGTCTTAAAGTGAAAGCAACAATTTTAAAAAATATCCACAATGCCCCCTACACCCCACATTCCCACTGCCCAGCCTCTGCCCTTTGTTAATTATGTAGGATTTGTTAATTGATTCTTCTTGGGAATGGGACAAAAGTGCGAACAGCAGGTGCGACAAGAGCAGTGATAGCGAAAATATAAAAGTGGGTGCTGCATCCTCATGGATTCTTAAATAGTCACAGCTGTACTCAATCCAACGTATGGCTTTGTTAATGAAAATTCTTCAATAGTTTTGAACTGAATTAGGCGACTACTTGTGATTTTTGAGATCCAATCATGAATCATTCAGCAGCATGGCGCTAAAATGAGAAAATCCTTCAAACAAAGAACCTGAGTTCAAGACTCCGGGCTCTAGTTTCGCAGACCTGGCGAGGCGCGGGCGCAGCGCAGCTGCGCTGCGCCAACTGGGTGTGGCCAAGTGGATTTTGCAAGTTTGGCACGCCGTGCGCCTTGGCGCATCTACTGCGCCGTTCCTCCTACCGGCGCAAGGGAGGAGAGAAGGCGTGGTGTGGGTTTGACACAGCCGATTCACTTTAAACCAATCAAATGAGCCCCTGTCCTCGCCTTTAAAATGCGCTCGCGAAGGCGTAGTGGTAGTCTACACATTTGACATGGATGAAGAGAGCAGCCGCATCACACACGCACTGAGGCCAGTCTTGGCTGCTGCAATGTTGCTGGAGCTACCTGCCATCCATCTGTCCACCCATCCATCTAACTACTCATCCATCCATCCATGCATCTATCCTTAAATTCCTGAGTCCCCTGTCTTTCCATTACCTGCCTGCCTCGCATCTCTTTTTTTCCAGCTCTGTCACCGTCTGTTAAAGTTATTGATTTTTACGAGCAAATAAAAATTTTACTGTGAAGCCCCCATTTTTAATGAATGTTTTTACCTCAAAGGATAATCCTCGCCATATTCATATAAATAGCCTACATGTTTGTTTTGCAACTTTCGACTCCATCACTGATGCAACAACACACTAGAGATTAAAACAAAATCCGGTTCATGAAAGCTTTTACATTCGCTGTTCTAAACGACCAGTGTCTGGCAAGGAACCGATGCATTTTACATTTTCGATATGTGTGGAATCAGGGTTTCATTCATTCATTCATCTTCTAAACCGCTTATCCTCACTAGGGTCGCGGGGGGGTGGTGGAGCCTATCCCAGCGCTCATAGGGCGAAGGCAAGGAAACACCCTGGACAGGTCACCAGTCCATCGCAGGGCAAATCAGGGATTCCGTTAGAAAAAATTCGCACCGGACAACGTGACCGGCAGGTTTTCAATTTACCGGACAAATGTTTGAAATTCCGGTCAAATATTATCTGAATTTACTGAGCTTAAAATTATATGCAGGCTATATAAGAATGATATCAAGGCATGTCAATTTATAGCGTAATCTTTTTATTGAAAAGCAGGCTGTATCAAATAAAATTAGTGCCGTCAATTGACTCACGTGCGTAACGACTAAAATAAATAAATAAATATTGCACAAGCCTGTGCTCTTTTAACATGAACGTTGCATACAATTGCAAACAAAAAAACGGGCTCATATCATTTTAATAACGCGGCGTGCTGCCAACTTGAAATCAAATAGATGCAATAAAAACTTAATTCAGCAGCTGAATTAAAATCAAAAGTCTCAAGTGTCTCTCCGCAACTTGCAATGCGCATCAGTCTTGTGACCTTGTTCTGCCCCAGGCGACTTTGCTGCGCTGTTTTGATCCGGTTCTGCAGAAAAAAACCCTCTCTCTCCCTCTGGTACACCGGAGACAGGGATCACGCAGTCTATTTTTTTTTTTAATTACAAATAAAATTACGTGGAAATTGACTGTTTTAATAAAATTCAAATTGTGAATATTTTCACCGGACATTTAAAAATTACCGGACTTTGGCAGATTTTACCAGTCATAGTCCGGTGATTACCGGATAACGAAAACCCAGAGTGGAATATTTAAATATATATGGAAGAAAAACTGTGTAGTTAACAGGGGCAGCGCCAGACACCATAACTGGAAAAAAGACATCACGGTACTGGATACATTGTTTGACTGACAGGTGATCAGGTTGGGTTTCCATTACGCTGCCAAACGGTGCCAATCTCCTTTGATCTGACATCAGTTGTGACGGCACAGTCGATATGGAGATACGTTTATGTGCTGACTGAGATAGTAGCATTGAATAGTGGTTTCTGTGGGTATTTATTGCATTGTTAATGTGTCTGAAAATCTGGAAACCTGCCTGTGAGGTTGTGGTGACGTGTGCGCACTGCCCGCCTGTCAGCCAAACTTCCACTGCGCCAGCCACGCTGCGCCTTGCGCCGAAAGTAGATGTGGTTTCAGGAGGCGAGCTTTTGGCGCACCTCGGCGAAGCCTTTTGGCACGAAACTGTCACTGCGCCAAGCTGAATCTGTCGACACCTCCCCCTGCTGCGCCGCCACTCCCATCTCGGCGCAGATCCGTCTGCGAAACTTGGAAACCGTTCGCCTCGCGCGTTGCGCTGGTCGAAACTAGCTCTGCGCAGGGTGCGCCTCACTGCGCCACCCTGCGCTGCGCCGGGAAACTAGAGCCCTCCATGTCAGCAAAGATCCCGCTGTGAAAGTGTCCTTACAAGTAAATCGCTCTGCTGCTCTGTAGCTAACTCTGCAACCTGGCCTCTCTGTGGAGGGGGACAGGCAAAAACTAAATTTTGCCACAGGGATGAATAAAGCATACCATATTATTAACATTTGATGAGATGAGATAATTCCCAGTGTCTGTACTTGACTGGACAATATCGGTTATGTATCTCCTGTGGCTCCATTGTCTTTTAACGTGTTTGCAATAATATCTCTCGCCCCCCTCCTCTTGTGTCTTGATTAGATACTGGACATACTGTTACGCCATTTACAATACAATACCTGTAGAAACAGAGGTAAGCTATTGTTATGTCAGAAATTCAATTTATTTCCAATTAAATTCAACTTTTGATGACTGATGACAGTCAATGACAAAAACAAAAAAACAAAAATTCATGATGCAGTTTACAAAAAAAAACAAAGGAGAAAAAACATGCAACACACACTGTAGACACACAACACACACACACTCACTCATAGGTGGGCTTGGTTTGAGACCAGCCGTAGAGGCTGTGGACGTCATAGTGTCTGACTGGTGTCCCATCGCTGAGGAACTGCTGGCTGTTCATACACAGTGTCTTATGGTTCAGCCCGCGGTGCTTAGACTCCAAAGCTTTACAGAGGCCACACACACACACACACACACACACACACACACACACACACACACACACACACACACACACACACACACACACTTTTTACTCAAAACATGTATATCACAGCTTAAAAAATGATATTGATTTAAACCTGACAAGGACAAAAAGTAGCAGTGTGTGTGTTTGTGCATGTGTGTGTGTGTGTGTGTGTGGATATGTTCATCTTACGTGGCATATAGGGAGGGTTCTCCAAAAGTGGTGAACCAAGACACTTCTCTCCCACAGTGCCGTGGACAAAACTGGCAGGTTCATTCATGTCCTACAGAGAAGTGGTTAAAGGTGAATGAAAGAAAGCTATGTGGTGAGAACGATATAAAAATCTGGTAATTACACTTCTACTCGAGCATGTGGGTGAAGGTGTCAAGAGTAAGGTGGCTCTCACAATACAGTGGTATAATTGAAGTTTTCCTTTCTTGAAGACCACTCCTATGTCTTACAGTCTTAACAACACAAAATACAGGCATTACGCCTAGCCATGCTCTAAATGAGGAAAATATCTAAATCCATAAATGTGCACGTTAGCTCGCAAGCTAACAGTCAAGTTAGCATCCAACAAGCAAGTCAACAACATGGCCAAGCCAGCTCAGCATCGCTTCAGATGAAATGTGAGCAGACTCAAAAAATGCATGGAACTGGAATATCCTTGATCAATGACTGAAATCCCAGACTCATGAGATTTTGGACAAACTCGATCTCCAGTGTGAGAGTAGTGTACATGTCAGAGAAAATGATAAGGTCAGACCCAGTCAAGGTTATACCCGATTTTGTGGTAGAAAATTTTTCACCACTGGTACTGGAAACGGCGCACACTTAGCAGAGTGACCGAGGCTGAGTGAAAGTGGTCCAGGCCCAGGGCTTTCATACTCCTGTTCCATTACTGCCAGCAAACAGACTCAGACTTCATGACCTGAATTTCCATGGACACAAGATGATCCTGCTGTTTCCTAACCACCGTGCGAGCCTCGCCTGAAGACGTGCCACTTTCAATGAAGTGAAAACCAATCTGTAAAAGAAAAATTTCAGCCTACTGCATCCCCACCCCCACCACCACCGACGATCCCCCTCCACACACTCACACCAGTCCACCCATCCACAAGGTGCATCATCAGTGTGTAACAACAATCACACATACAATTACATAGAACTGCATTCACAGCAAGTTCTTACTGCAAGCCAGTTCGCTGCACACTCAGTTAGGATCCTGAGCTGAAATGTACAAGAGATAATTGACCCTGTCAAATGCCCTGGAGTGTTTAACAGCATATATTATGTTTTACAAGAAACCCATTTGAAAATACCTGATCAAAAGAGATTACACAAACCATGGATAAGCCAAGTCATCCACTCCAAATTCAACACAAGGGCCAGAGGGACTCAGTATTCAGCCTGTCATTCAGTATTTATTCAGCAGCATGTCAGATAATCTGGTGCTACATATGCCTATTAAAATCCACATGCCCACCTCAACTAATAAAATATAGCGCAGTGGCTTAACCCTGCATTTTTTATTATTATTTTTTAAAATTATTTATTTATTTTGCCATGGAGGTTTAGGAAAATGGAGACAAAAAGGAATACTGGTGATAATACTGGGAAGTGTATGAAGTCCATAAGAAGTACTTGGTTAATAGTAAATAGTTATTTTGCATTATTTATATATAAAGAGGTTATTTTCAGGTAACTCACAATCCAGAGGCCATCAAACTTCAGGGTTTTCTCATAGAACTCCTTGATCTCGCGATGCCACCACCTTGCTGTGCGGTTGCGGAAGAAATCAGGGAAAGCGGTGAAGGACCTGAAGAGCTGAGGATGGGATAAGGAAATGGTCGATACTGTGAAATCTGAAAAAAGTGTCAAGTGTCAGTGATGTGAATATGAGAAGTGCTGTACCTCTACTTGGGTATCCCAGTCCAAAGAGTCATCCACTGTTACATTGGGGAAATCAGGCCACACCTAGAAAGAAATGGATACTAGCAATCATGGCATTGATGCAATATAATTCAGCTGTTCTCTGTGTCTTTCTCTTTGTATCTCTGTCAGTCTACACATGCTTGTATATTTTCATCTCTTTCTCCTTTCCCTCTTACCTTCCCCCAGACAATGTCATCACTGAGCTCTTTGGGCCATTTGATGAAGACATCATCTTCTATGCCTCGCTCAAAGGCAGGGTAATAGCGAGTCTCATTGCCTGAGATGGCTGGATCCTAGAAAAGATATTCTGATTTGTCAATCACATTTTATCCTCCACAGCCAAGAGGAGCTTCTCAAATACACTCAGCAAGATTTTACATTCAAAGACATAGTCACTAGATCCATACTACAACATTTCATCATAACAATACTGTCCTGAGTCTTGTCAGTTAGTGTACATTAATATGACTATATCATTAATGTGTTGTATCACTACATTACCAGAATGATGATGAACTTCATGCCTTCTCCCCTCATGCGGTCAACAAGGGCAGGCAGCCCATTAAACTCTGGGTCCAGGACAAAGTCCAGCTGACGATCCAAGTAGTCAATATCTGCATATTGCACGTCCTGTAAGAGGTGTGAGGTAGAATTTAGATTAACTGAGGTTAAAACAGGCTGGTTTTGTGATCCTTAGCACAGTTGGCAGAACTGAGACGTCACATAAAGTTAGATTATCTAGACCTTGTGTGTTAAATCTTTCTCTATCAGTTTAATTTTTTTTTTTTTTTTTTGGACTTCATTGTCATGAAAGCATCAGTATAAATAGTCTTGCTGTGTACATGAAGGCAAGTATTTCATATTAGCTTTTGGTCAGTGGAGAATTTAGTTCTTGCATAGTCAGCTCCGATAACCAGAACCCTCTTCCATGGGCATAGTTGGTGTTTATCTAGATACAGCTGATTTCAAATGTGAATTTAAAAGGAGAAAATGTGTTTTTTGTCGTTAGAATGAATGATAATTTGCCAATGTCATTGCTATATTACACGCTTATGCCATATCAGGTGTCATTCAGCAACTTCTTGTGTTGGGGCTTCCCTCTAGTGAAAATCGAAGGTTGGAAAGTTTGTCTTAAAACTGTTTAGATGTGCACTCACTTCTTATCCATTACAGGGACCAAATTCCTCACACTAAATCAGTTCAGTCTATGGCAGAATAAGCTTGGCTATTGTATTTATACAGCCAAATGTGGTGTAGTTTATTTAATGGATCAGATATAACAGTAATAAGCTCTGTGTTTTATCCTTGTTAGGTTGCTTTTGAGATCATCTTGAATTTCATTTCATTATTTTATGAGGTCTGACTGTGTTGATGTATCTCAGGGCTCTGTGGGACACATGGTATTTTAGGTGAAGGGAGACTCGGGACCAGCTGGTAGATGGGACTCTTATCTGCCTTCAACTCTTGGCAGGTTAGGGATTTGTGATGCAATATCTGGGGGATCACTTGATCATAGATGAAAATTTAAATGTTCTTCTATGCATGTTTGAATACAAGGGGAGTATTGCCTAGTTTCCATTAATCATGTCTCACTATGAAGACACAGAACATGCTTACAAAACTGTATAAATGAAGATCAAATTTTTTATCCCACTTGACAACTATTCTATTTGTTTGAAGTCCCCAGATTTCCATGCCAGAAAAGATAATTAGTTCTCCTACAAACTGGAAACATCTGAAGACTGTGAAAACAACAAAGGACCAAAAACTTCAGATGGCAACAGAAGTCAGATTTCATTAGGTTAAACTCAGTCCATCCTGTAAATCAGTGTAGTCAGAGACTCCATCAAGTCCTCTAACCCCATCTCTCTTATGATTCAGTGTAGTTCATGCAATAAGTGCATACTGTAAAACATATTGTGGGCAGTTGGGTTGGGTTAAGCCTAGTCTCTGCTATTGAGTGGATGTCTTCATGCTGTACATCCTATTGTGTACAAGACATGCATTGAAAGTGCATTTACTTACACGAGGACAATTCGATGATATCAGTGTCTCTGTGCAGACAACCATACAGCAGACACGGCCATAGAGGTCAGTATTTATATTAAGTTAGACTGCATTTGATGAGATGAGCTGCATGCGGTCAATGTCTGCTTTCTATTCAATAAAGGTCAGTTTAAGCTACATATGCAGTTGTGCAACATGAAGTCGGATATTTACTTTATCCCAATAAGCTTGACTCAACAGACAGAATGATCCATTTGTTCCACAGCCTTATTAATTCTTCCCATTTTACAGTCTGTTGACAGTGGAGATAGACAATTATTTAAAAGCCGACATGGCTAACATCATGACTGGCTTACAAAAATACAAAATAGATGTTTAGATTTGCTTGACTGAAACCTGATTATGAATTTGGATGGGGATGTATGAAATGAGCATGTCTGCATACTGCTAGTGTTTTTTGTTGTTGATGTTGTTGTTGTTGTTTGTTTTGTTTTTTGTTTTTTTATTGCGTTTTTTCATACCAGCTCTCCATGTGTAGGAGAGAAAGAACTTACATAGGGTATGCCAGCTGCTCTCATGTCTCTGTATAGATCTGCTATTTCCTGGTCATTGGCATAACCATAGCGACAGAGCTGGAACCCAAGGGACCAATAGGCAGGTAGGACAGGGCGTCCAATCAGCTGTTTAGAAGAAAAGCGAACAAGGAAGTCAGAACACTTCAGTGCAGAAAAAGTTTGTTTTGCAGAAAAAAGTGGACAGTGTCCATGAAGTGTTTATTTGATTGTTTGTGTGTGTGCATGTGTGTGCATGTGTGTGTATGTGTGTGTGTGTGCACGCGCGTGTGTATGTGTGTGTGCGTGCGCACGCGTGTGTGTGTGTGTTTAGATTGGCTAGATGAAAGAACGCAATGAAGCGAAGAATTCCCAGCTGCTACAGTCCATCAACAGCGGCCCAGGGCCAGACACAAAATACATACACACGCGTGCGCACACACACGCACACACACACACACACACACACACACACACACACATGCACACACACACACACACACACACACACACACACACACAGTAGACTTACTTCAGTGTATTCCTGCACCACCAGCTCCGGGGTAGGTCCCAGGACCATGTAGAAATCCAGGATGCCTCCCACAGTTCGGTAGGTTATAGCAGGGGTACGCTGAAGAGTCACATCTAGACACAAAGTAAATAAGACATTTATACTCCCTTAAAATGTACATGGTGTGTGTGTGTGTGTGTGTGTGTGTGTGTGTGTGTGTGTGTGTGTGTGTGTTTGTCTGTGCATGTACTTACTTTATGCAGTAAATGCATGTCTGAGTGCTAAAAGCAGTAAATAAACATTATAGGGCACCATAGTTGGAAGAGGCGGGCAGAGGACTCAATGTTTGATGTTTAACTTTACAATTCCATATTTAAGCAAAAAACAGGTGACAGCTGCAGAAAGTTTTGAAAAGACAGACACAACAGTGCCCAGACTGCAAAAATAAACATGAAAAATAAATACTGGAATGAACTTTAATTGTTTTTGAAACAAACATTTACATTTTGTGCAACTCAAAAATGCAATGAAATTGCAATGTGCCGGTTAACATTAGTGTACAATTTTTTATTTAACATGAGACATGTGAACCTTGCCACTGAAATGAATAATTTGATTATTCGATTATTTTGGAAACCCATTTTCTAAAAAGATTCAAGTGATAGCAATTTGACCCTAACTCGGTTGTGTGTTTGTGTGTGTGTGTGAGGGAGAGAGACAGAGAGGGAGAGGGAGAGAGAGAGAGAGAGACAGAGAGAGAGAGGGAAAGAGGGAGAGAGAGAGATTCATTATGCATGAAAGTGCAAGTTCTACTGAACTGAAAAAGTGCAGTTGAGTAGAACTTGCACATTGCATAGTGTTGGCCTTATATAAGAGAGCCTGTCAAATGACATATGCTCAAAATATGGAAAATGGCCTCACTCATCAATACATAAATGCATTTATGCAGTAGCATTGCATATGTAAGTCAGTGTATGTGTGATGCATTTGCATATGCATGTATGTGCATGAATGCATTTGTGTGTGTGTGTGTGTGTGTGTGTGTGTGTGTGTGTGTGTCTGTGTAATCCTCTCACCCATAGCATTGCTGTTTAGCAGTAACACACCATGTGCATGGGCAGTGGTCTCAAGGCCCATATGGAAGGGATGCACTCCGTAACAATTCATCTTGTACTGTAGCAGAGAAACAGCAGGAGAATCAAAGGCCAGGGTGAGGGGGATGGACGCTGCATGGAGCGGGTCTGTTTGATGATTTCTATTAATGTTGGCTTGTGCGCCACTTTCCTATGTTTGTTTGTGAGCATTGTATTTACACCTGAGAGGGCATTCATCACTGTGTTTATGGTTATGACAGTGACGCTGCTGGGTACAATGGGCTTCCTTCGAGTACTGTCAACATCAGCAGCCTTCCCATAAGCAGGGGAAGAGCATTCCTGCATGCATCATCACCTCAAACATAAATTTGTGTGCACTGTCTGAAACATTTTCGTCAGTGTAGTGTACAGAACATAAGGACCAAACTATAGCTTTCTGGGAACTGTTTCCCAGAGTACAGCGCAATTTTGTGCTTTATCATCTGATGAAATTTATAGTTTAACTTTAACCAATTAGATTGTGTGACTAGGAAGAGTTATTATGTCAAAAACGGCATACTGTAACATTCACCATTTGACACCTGCATATGCACATCTGCCTGTCACAGTTGCAATATTTGCATTGGGTTTGCACTCATTTTCTGTAAGTACATCATGTACTTCAGTAATTATGCAAGCATAAGAGTGCACCATTCTTGCAGGAATGACTTGAGCTTCAGAAACCGGGCTATATGAGTGCCCGCTGTAACTGCTAAGAGAGTCCCACAGTTGTCTTGAGTGTTTAGATGAAGATGGAGCTAGACAGATGGGGAGACGAGGAACAGATAGAGAGATGGCAGGGGACAGGAAATCAGCCACTTTTGGCTGTCACCGTTCTGTGAGGAAAAGGCATGAGTATGTCACAGCCCATCAGCCTCCTGCACTTCTGGCACATAGGAACGTCTTAAAGTGTAATATAATGGCTCTGAGGAATTGACCCTGTCCCCGTGTCTTTTTTTCTGTTAGTGTGTGTATTTTCTTTCTGTGCATGTGTGTGTGGTGGCGATGGGTGGTGAAGGGGTCCCTGTGGCCCTGCTACATTGTGTGATGGTCTGAGTTAGCGAGGAGAAAGTTCATTAGCTTGTCCACTAACAAATAGTGACAGCAAATGACAGTGCTCACATGGTCTCTCTCTTCCTTGAAGTCTCCCTTACCCTCTCTATGTAGCACCCACGCATGGACATACATGCCCTTTTCCCCCTCTGACGCCCGCTTATGCACTTCTCTTATCTTTTTCGGTCACATTTCCATCCACTTTCCCCTTGCTTTCTTTTGTCTCTTATATCTTCTTTCTAATTCTAATTCCCACTCTCACAGAGGGGCCCCATTACATACGTCTGAACCCTGTGGAGTTGTCTTGACAGCTAAGCAATTAGGCCTGATAATGCTGATGCGAGTGGAAATCTCTTCCTGTCTGGCCCTGACACTGATAGGGAAAACGTAATGACACTTTAAAAGCACCACATCAAAGTGACATGAATGTGAGAAAGACAAGTTTACACACATTGTGGGGGAAGCTTGTTTACAAGTCACCTCTGTAAGACTTTTAAGATGCTCACAGCAGGATTTTGTATTTGATATATGTGTGTGTCATACGTCAGATTATCACATAACCTATTGCACATTCTAATGCTTGCACCCCTCCACCCACTACCCTCTTCCCCCAACAGGTTAACCTTGCTTTGTACCTCCATCCTTTGTACTCTGTCCTTAGAAATCATGATAAGGTTGAATGCTATACATGAAATAGAGAAATAAAAAATTACATCTATGTTGAGCATCTGTGCATACACATGTGTTGGTGTGTGTTTGTGCTTTAGAGTGTTACTCACGCCAGGAGGCTGGTCCTTGGCGAACATTCCCCAGGTGTGGTAATTGAGGTCGTGCCTGTAGGTGAGATGCTCTGTCTCTCCAAAGCCGTACACATACTCTGACGCCAGTCGAGTAGACACCTGGATGAACATGTCTGAGAAGGTAAAGCCTGGCACAGAGGAGTCCCAGCTGAGAGTAGAGACAGGAAGGATAAAACGAGAGTGAGAGAGAGAGAGAGAGAGAGAGAGAGAGAGAGAGAGAGAGAGAGAGAGAGAGAGAGAGAGAGAGAGAGAGAGAATTATTGTCAGAGGGAGTTATTTGCTTATTTGTGATAGCTTTGACACAAATAAGCATAATAACTCGTAGGAACTGCAGGCATCCCTTCTCTAAACTTCATAAATTTTAATTAGGAGCATTTCAAGTGACATTTTCAGAAAACATGGAAGGTCTACAACTATAAAACACAACATCACGCTGGCTCAAAGATGTGCTGTGAGTAGACTCTCCAGTGCTCCACTGCTTCATATGATGTCATCACTGCATGACTGCTGAACAAGAGGAAACTACTTTAGGCACTCGTATGCAGGGCAACTTTTTCACAGCATATCTGATTGGCTAATAGTGCCAGAGGAGTTGACTCAGCATTGTTACTTTAATCTCATAGGAAAGAAGTTCTTGCCAGGAAACAGTTGAATAGAATGTTTTATACTGTGTCTCACTTTATTGCTTGTTAATGGGAGCATCTATATTGCCCAAAAATTGCCTAGTGAATCATCACCCTAAAAGGTCTCTCTTAAGAGGCCATATGGGAGACGATTGCACCCTGCTTGTGAAATCAAAATATAACATTTAATACATGCACATTAACCTTGCCAGGTACAACAGCACACACACACACCAATAAAGATAAGTGACACATCTGGTATAAATTATAGGGCATGAAATGGATGTGAGACATAGGACATAACCACCTCGGCCCAATGAAACACCAAACCTGAAATACTCACATCTTGGTTCCTGTGCTCTTCCTAATCACTTGGATGCCGAAGGGATTTTTGGTGATGATAACCTTGTAGAGTCTCTTGTCCTCATTTGTCTCTGGAGTGGATGGGATGGACAGTGGCACTGGAACCTCATAACGCCTACTGGTCGGGTCCCAAATCTATATAGGGAGGACAGCAGGGTGTGAGAGTGTGTAAGTGTGTTATTAGGGACTGAGGATGTAAGGGAAATAGGGGAAGAAAGAGGGAGCTATAGAGAGAGGAAGGAGGGAGGCACTCTGTCGAAGACGAGACAAGATATCCAACATCACGCACACACCTTGAACTGCAGCATGTGTTCACTGTGGTAACGGATCTCCACACGGAGGTAGTTGATGTCAGGAGAGTCTGGGCGGCCACTGCTCTTGTACTTCCTATTCCGAGTGATATCTAGAGTCATGCCTGAGTCAGTCTCGGTAACCTCGGTGGCAGTGTATCCATAGTCTTTCGGATAGTAGCACCATGGAACACGTTCAAAGTGGCTAGGCTGAATTAGGAGAGAAAGAAATACAGTAAGGTTTACATTAATGACTCTAACTAGCAGTACTAAATGATACTATGATACTACTAATGATACATTTTTGTGTGCCTAATCACCGATGGAATTTAGGATGAATAGATAGAAATATGTACACTTGCACAGCCAACTGCTCTTGCAAATTCACTTTTTTTTTTTTGGCACACAAAACCATCTGGCTACACTCCAAAGGAAGCATCATTGGAAGCCGCCCAAAGGCTGGACCAATCAGCATCCTTTGGGGATGTATAGGTATAGTTTAGGTGGTGACAGAGGACCAAATTTAAATGCAGAAACATCATTACAGTAAAGTAGATTTTCTTCACAAAAAAATCAACAATCATGTGGTGATGTGCTAACAGGCTAACAACATGTTTACTGATACTCACTTTCACCACTGCAGTTGTGTGTTTAGCGTTGATGATCTCATACTATATCACATTGTTCATTTATCTGATTGGACAAGTTAACTAATTGTAGACAGATGGTTGATTCAATCATTTGGTATGTATTTTTGTAAACTCAGTGGAATCCAGAATGGAAATTAAAGAGTATGGTTGTGCAAGAACAAGAAAAAAAATTGCAGATGGATGACATGCACACAAATATTGAAATAAGTAAACCATAAATGAAACAAGTAAATGACAACCTGGATGAAAGCATGTGTGACTCATTTGGTTTGAAAGACATTTTATAAGACCAACACAAAAAATAAAAGAACAAACAACACAGAGAGACAAACAGACTGAAATAAATAAATGTGTGTGCTTCCAAGCACATACCTGTGTGTGTGTGTGTGTGTGTGTGTGTGTGTGTGTGTGTATGCATATGTAGACAGTGTACATGTGCATGTGTGCATCACCGGTGCCAGCCCTCACCTCCCAGATGCAGCCTCGTTCCTTGCACTTAGCCTCGTCTGAATTCTCCTCGGGATAGCAGTCGAAGCGCTGGTACTCCTCCATGACCTGGTCCCACTGTACAATGTAGGTCTTCCCAAGGGACAGGGAGAGACCACGAAGGAAGAGAACCTGCAGCAGGAGGAGACACAGCAGGTGTGAGACAGAAGGGGAAAGGGAAAGGGAGACGGACAAGGATGAGAGACAAGGGGCAAATCAAAGAGGATTTTTTTTTTAGGCATTTCTGAGCAAAAGTACACGTCCACTGCATAAACAACTGTTTTGACATGTATCTCAGAAGACATGGTCTGAAAAAAATAGAGGTCTAAGAAACGTTCACTCTTAAACAGGGATGGAAGAAGGGAGGGAAGAACGACACAAGACAAAAGGAGAAACAGAATGGTGGCAATAAAGGACAGAAGTGAGAGGGAGAAGAGAGGGAAGGGAGATAATACAGAAAAAGAGATAGAAGATGGAAGGAGGGAAGAAAAGAAGGGAAGAACAGGTAGAAGGAAGGAAATCGGTGGAATTTGGAAGGAAAGAGAGCGAGGACACTTTACATGCACTGAGAATATTGACAGCAGTCAAGCTTTTCAGAAAACAGAAAACAGCACTATTTTCTCTAAATGGAGGGACACACAATATAAAGGAGTCAATGCAATATATGTATTTATTAGCAGAGTTTTACTGTATATGGAAGAAAAGGAACAGCGCTTGTTGAAAACTATATTCAAGGCCCAGTCAGACTAGGCATACAAAGACTGATGGACGTGACAAGCCAGTGTTTAGGTTTAACAGCACATTTACCCTTCACCCCTAGGAAATGATTACCGCTGAGAGTCATTTGATAAATGCGTGCTTGTGTGTGTGACTAGACAGACCTTGAGGATTTACACGGGCGCAAACACAAGCACTGGCAGATAAACATACACACACACACACACACACATACACACACACACACACACACACACACACACACACACACACACACAGTGAAACTCTCTATAGTTTTATTTAACACAATGTCTTGGCACTTTATAGACTCTTGCCTCTTGCTCATAACCCTGGGCAGCCACTGTAGGATCATAGCTCTTACTTAAAGTCATTCTCTGTATCTCTCTCTCTCTCCCTCTCTCTTTCTCTCTCTCTCTCTCTCTCTCTCTCTCTCTCTCTCTCTCTCTCTCTCTCTCTCACACACAGACACACACACACACACACACACACACACACACACACACACATAAAGCTATTACCATCCTGACCGCACTGTAAATCATTATAATTTTCACACTTAAAGGCTAACCTTGAAATGTACAGTAACGGTCTCACTGAAATACATGACAGAGGCCAAGGGTAGCCACTATATTGAAATCATCCTACCGTGCATCCATCCTATATCAGTATAGCAGGATTTTCCCACCAAAATGGAGATACATTATGTAACTGTAAGAGTCTACATGATTACTCTTCCTCTGCCATGACAAACTACTCTTGTTCATATTTTGCTTATTCATTTCTTTAGTACAACAACCACTACCGATGCTAACAAACAATGGAATTGGCTCTAAATGAGGGATACAAATGGATACAAATGGACAGCATACAAATGACATGAGACTGAAGAAAAAAAAAAAAAGGAGAGAGTGAAAACATCCCAACAACTTATTTTGCACATTAATACTTAATATGACTGCTTGACTTCCTTTCCCTGCAGACATATCATTAATGTTGCCAAGTTTTATGTGCTTGTGTGTGTTCAACCTGTTACAAGGTGCCCTTACACAATGTTTTAATGCCTTTTAATGACTTTTATTGACTTAATGACAGTTTCCCTGAGTCGCGGTTATTGCTTTAATTTGAATACAAACATATACAGTATGTGTTTGTGCACGTGGGTGTTTACCTTCTTGGACGAGTCGTGGTGTATTTTGTCAGCAGACAGTACATTGGTGATATTGTTACCCTCTGTCACAGAGACAGACATGGGAGGGTATGGCACCCCGAGGACTGTGATGTTCTCAAATCTGAGGTTGTTTGGGTCCTGAAAACCAGCATGAGTAACCTGCATAGTCAGCACTCCCTAAAAAAAAAAAAAAAAAGAAAAAGAAAAAAAAAACCATAAAGGACATACCTTTTTTAATGTTTAATCCGAATCACATTTGAAGCACATTTTTGATTTTGTATTAAGTTATTTCAGAATTTATTTAAACAGGATTTCTCTTATGGGGTCTATATAAAAAGCAAATTTTTAATTTGTGGAAATTTTTAAATTCATGCCTGTTTGGAGAATTTATTTGTGAAAGTATATAAAAGTATTTCCTGTTACTCAAAAGACATATTTACATTATTACATTACATCATAATTATTACATTATTTACATTACATTACACAATGTTTCCTTTCGAAGTTTTCTTTTTTGCTGTTGTTGTTCTTGCTTAAAAAAAAAAAAAAAAAAAAAAAAATCAACATATCTTAACTGAACCAATGGAATGGAATAAAGATATGTCAAAATAAACAAACACAAATAAATGATGAAAAGGTCCACAAACATGAAAGGTAAGAAACATCCATAAATAGGGAAGATTAAATAAATAAATAGGCCCAGTCCTCTTTTGCTTCATGTTCATCTTCTGATGTGAAACACCGTGGATGAATCAAAGGCAAAAACAACTTAAGCTCACTTAAAAGTTTGCTCCGATGTGTAATAGCCGTGAATGATAACATTTGCTGTGATCACGCATGCCAAGTGAAGCTTTCAAATATGTTAGACTTATAACTCCCAGATCTCACGTCAGTCAGCGGAACAGCTGTTTTCTAATAGATTTCCTGTGTTAACAAACCCTCAGCCCAACACTGCAGGATTTCAGTTCCTGTGCAACAAATTATAGGAAGAACATGTCTAACATGCTGTAAACATGCCAGACAATCCACAGGGCTTTGGGAAGCAGGAAAATGAACCTGAACCAACACAGCAGCTGCTTTGTTACATGGATCAGACATGCTGCCATTTAAGGACCACGGAAGTCTACAGTTTCCTAGGGTGTGTTGAGTCCAGATCAAAAGAAATGTAGACTCATGCATGTGTGTGTGTGTGTGTGTGTGTGTGTGTGTGTGTGTGTGTGTGTGTGTTGGGTAGGGGGCTTACATAGACAACGGAGAACTTGTAGTGAATGTAGTTTCCATTTTGAACTGTTTCTGTAAAAAGAAAAAGGAAGAGATGTTTACCAAATGTCATTTTCTTCCTTCATGCTTACTATGTATCAGTTTCTACTTTTCTATACTAATATGGCTCTTTCTTTTCATTTTTCCTCCTTTCCACTTTCTTCTTTTTTCTTCTTGGTTTGCTCCATCCTTTCTTTCTTAAAATCTTATATATCTTTTCAATCCCTTATTTCTTTGTCATTTTTCCACATTTTTCATTTTTAAACTTTCTTTCTTTCATTCTTTCTTTCTTCCTTGCCATTTTGAGCTCCAATGAGAATGACATGAGAATGACTATAAACACCTCACGTTTACAGTCACTCGGCAGACTGACTGACCTTCACCTGCTAATTTGCCCAAACCACCAGTGGTTGACCTTATGCTTGACTCATGTGATGTCAACCAGATAAGAGCTTCAATTCAGCGCTCATATAAGAATGCCTGTAATGATGTAACGGTGATAGCAGAAAGCAGACCATTCTCTCACTCTGTCTCTCCTTCATTCACACACACACACACACACACACACACACACACACACACACACACACACACACACACAAAGTGAGGAAAGCAACTGTACCTCGTGAATCTCCATCATCCCAGAATAGCTCCCCAGCTGCCTGGCTGTTGTCGTCAAGAGCAATGATCAAACCCATGGGGTTACGACGACTAAAGGAGACACATATATGCGCACACACACACACACACACACACACACACACACACACACACACACACACACACACACAATCAACAAGATGAGAGAATCAAAGAATTCCTAAAGACATCTGTGCAAACATGAATCAAAGAGCAGAGGAGATGCAGTTTTGGTGTCCGTCTAGTCATGACGGTATGCATGGTTGCCACATGTTCTGAATATGTTTGACTGCTTGTTCAGCTCTTTCTACACAGGTGTAATAACTGTATATATGTATGTATGTGTGTGTACCTGTATGTGGTGGTGACAGCAGGCCTCTGTGTGGGGAGAATAGCTCCACCTCTGATGTGTAAACCAAGCTTATCTCCCGGTAGGTGCAGGGTATATTTTTGTTTACGCACTGGCAATGCCTCCATCTGGAAACAGGCAGGAAAACACAATAGGTATCAAAAGTGATGGGACTGAATGGACGATGACCACTGTGGCCCTTTCAAGATTTTAGATGAGGTGATGATAATGGGTCTGGAGAGAGTATACTGGCCTTGGCTGATCTGAAATGTCCATCTGCATATTATACTACATATTTACTTTTGTTCTAATTACAAGTAATGGTTTCATTATATTAACTCTGAACCCCAAAGCCAACAATACAGACTTGCTTGATACAGTAATTCAACTGTATCAGCCATGCTACTTTAAATTTTATGTTTTCAAACGTTCCTTGAAGGTGCACTGTGGGGAATTGCCAGAGGCTTGATTTGAGTGAGAACCTTTAGAGTCAGCTGATAGAAAAAAAAAAAAAAAAAAAAAAAAAGTAGAGTGAGCATGTAATTCATCAGTGAGCTGGGTGAATTATGAGAAACAAACAGACTGTACACTCAATTATGTGTATGTCCCATGTTCCATGTTTTTTGGTTTTTTTTTGTAAATCAGTTGAATCTAAATTTCCTCATTATAAGCGGCCCTTCTAAATTCTACATAGAGCACCTTTAACAGCCAACCGTTGGTTTAAAAGGAAGAATAATCCACAGGTAACAGCTAATTAACTGAAACATGCAGTACTGGTGCCTTTTGTGCACACATAAGCCTCACTTTGAGAGTTATTTGAGACTTTGAAAGATTTTCAAAAACGGTCACTTCAGGAGGGCTTTAAGTGTGTTATTTTCACATCATACAAAGTATAACTGTGCTGATTGTATAATAAGCATTTATTTAAAATTTTGGAAGAGCAGACAAATTCTCTTCAAACCTATATTTCTCTCTCTCTCTCTCTCTCTCTCTCTCTCCCTCTCTCTCTCTCCCTCTCCCTCCCTCTCCTTCACTCTCAGATCTCTTAGGGGCTAGAAAGAGCACAGTTAATTTCCGAACCCCTGAGGACTGAATCCTCAGACCAGCCTAAGACAATTTAAAACTCTCCTCTCTCGTTTCACTCTCCCTCTCCCTCCCTTCTTCTCCACCTCCTCCTGGTCTCTCTTGTGGTGTTCTAATTCTGTTTTTATCCTTTTCCCTCCATTCCCATTTTGTGTGCGTATGTGTCTGTGTGTGTGTGTGTGTGTGTGTGTGTGTGTGTGTGTATCCTATCCTATGCAGTACAGGAGAGTATGGGCATGTGTGGGCTGGAGTTACTGGAGCGTCCATAAGCAATTTCAGATCTTATCACATCCTCATTGTCTGCCTTAAGGAGGTCTCCTCTATCCTATTCCTCTCCTCTTCTCTCTAACCCGGTCCCCCAATCCTCCCATCTCCTCATTCTTAAACATAATTTTTTATCCCCTCCTTCCTCCTCTCATCTCCTTTTACTTTTCTCCCCTCTGTGTGTCATGCTTCTCTCCTGACCTGTCACTCTTTTTTTCTTTCCCCTTCCTCTCTGTCTCTTCTCCATCATCCTTTCTCCTCATTATTTTTTCTTTCTTCTCCATTTTGTTTTTCTTGGTCATTTTCTCTCCATCAACACCGCCTTCCTCCTCTTCCTCCCATCCCTTCGCCCAGATAATCACAGGGGACCAACCAGGACAAGGGCCGGCGGCAAGACAGCCAATCTAATCACTCATCAGATCAGTGGGCGCTTTACACTGCCACTGTGACGCCAAAATAAGGTCCCAAAGGAACTCAACACCTCTTTTGTCTCTCTGTCAGGGAGACAGTCCCTCGCTTGTCTTTGCTGTCCCCTCATTCACTCTATCTTTGTCCAATCTCTTGCTGTGTCTTATCTCTCTCGTCTCACTGTCTCAAATAAAAGAACTCGAGGCAAAGGCTTTTACATGATTCATGTTCTGCATGTATCATAGGTGTAACATAATAGTGATAAGCTGCCAGTGCAAACATTTTTTGTTTGGTGCCTTTCCTCTCTTTCCTCACTTATTTATCACAAAAAAAATAATAATAAAATAAACTAAATAAATAAATAAATCAGCAGTCATCTTTTATCATAAAACAGGTATGTGGGAAAATGACACATACTACAAATAGATCAGCACCCATTACTGTTTTAAGTGTTCACAGTCAGGGCAAGGAAAATGTATTTACCTAGTACATTTCATACAGCAAAGCAATTCAAAACACAAACAAAAAAACCCCACAAAATGTCATAAGGAAGAGGAACATAAAAATAATAAAATAATTTAAAAATAATAAAGACGAAAAATGAAAATGAATATGAATAAAATCTAATTAAAATTTGATACAATGAGGAACAATAACATAAAATTGTAGCACAATTAAAGTGTTATTACAGGCTCAAAATTAAATAAAAAAAACAGAAGCACAAATAAAGGTTTTCAGCTCTTGCATTTGGAGCAGACCTCAGATCCTCAGATGCAGGTTACAGCTAAAAGTTACAGCACCACAGTTTAGTTTTGATCCTGGGAATAGTGTGCAAACCAATCCCAGATGACCTGAGAGGTCCAGAGGGTCCGTAACACTGAAGCTGATCACGAACATATCTTTGCCCTTGACTGTTTGATGTTTTATAAACAAAGAGCGTGATTTTGAAATCAGTTCTTTGACTCACAGGTTGCTGGTGCAGTGATCCCCAGAGCTCAGTTTTATTAGTCTTTGACAGAACTCTAGCAGTCAGTAAGACTGGCCTTGAAGATCATCTTCACGAGCAACCAGGTTATTGGTTTTGCACACACTACTAGTTTTTGCACACATTAAAAGCTTTAGGTGTGAAGCCTAATGAAGCCTAAAACCTCAACAGCCTGATCTCTAAATCACCTATTTATCTTGCTTTGACAGATCAACCACATAGCACAACACACTTAGTTAGCAAGGGTGTTTATACATATTGCCTGTTGTGCAGTGATACATGACACTGACAAAAGAAAGAACATACTTCTCATGTAGTTGCATGTATTTAATTGTATTTATTTATTTATTTATTTATTTATTTATTTAATGTTATTTTATTTATTCTGGAGGGGTGGGGTGGGGTGGGGGGACTACTTAGTCATTGAAACTTGTTTTTTTGCTAAAACTCTTCAGCACCAATTTGGAAGACGTGCAGCATGGAGTAATTTCCATGTCAGTGTGCACAGGTGTGCACAGGCATGATAACAACAATCATCATCATCATCATCATCATCATCATCATCATTATCATCAACTATGTCATACAATTCAAAATAAGCATAATGTTAAATGTGCACAGGCAACATGACTGTGGTTTGCAAGAAACAGTGTGTACAGGAAGTAGTCTTACTGTCTCGTAGTTGTACCACAGAGCATCTGGGAAGTAAGCTTCCAGCATATCCACTCCCTGCAGAAAACAACCAGAATTAGGAAATGTGTTTACATACTTACATCGTTGAACAGTGAGTTATTTTGAACAGTGCGTTTACACATCTGATTTGTAAAGTGGATTAGTCCTGAGGAGATGAATAAGTGGCAAAAGAGCAAGCAGCCAGCTTTTAATTTTGGGTCATCACCAGCGTCCATGCAAAAGTATGCTTGTCAGTTGATCCATGTTTGCAGCCAATAACACCTACCTGACTCACTGCACTGACACTTTAATCTTACAGGCCTAAGCATGCCGCAACATATCACAAATTTGTTTGAAAATAAATAGAAAACTCACTCACACACACACACACACACACACACACGAATCATTCATCCCATAAAAAAGTTATTTCAAAACTGCCCATCATTTTATATAAAGTTTCCACAAAGCCCTTGTGACATGTCAGTCGACACTGCTATGATGCAAGGGATGATGGAAAAGGCAGCATCAAGCAGCGACCGATAGGTGACAGCCTTTGATGGCTTAAGGTGGTGGACAGACAGGAGCAATCAATAGCATAGCGCCATGTCTTTGATAGCCCTGTCACTCGCCTGCTCTTTCTGACAGGACACAACAGAGAGTGAGATGAACACAGAGACAGAAAGAATGAACTACAAGTCTTTTTCAAAAAGACCAAATAGTGAAATATGTCATCTGTGTAGGCCATGGCCGTCTGTCAAAGGCGCTGATGACACCAACACTCGCTCAGTCGCGCCTAATCTCTCTTTTTTGCTCTCTCTCTCTCTCTCTCTCTCATACATGCTTTCTCAGTCCATTTCGGCAGCATGTCCCATTTTATGGCCCTCAGAGGCCTGTCATTAGGAACACGAGAGAGGCATGATAGGAGGCCAAGAGAAAAGAACAGAAAATAAACGAGTAAAAGAGGAAACAAAGTAGGAACAAGACAAAGGCAAACAAGGAAAAATGAAATAACGGAAAAACAAGTAAAGTAGAACAAGAGTGAAAAGCCAATTTACATGTGTTGTCGTGACTGCGTGTTGAACCAATTTTAATGACTGTTGATATGCTCTTCAGGGCCTTATCCACAGTTTGAGCCAGATCACCTGTCACAACCACTGCACAGCCTGTGGGATGACAGCCTGGGGAAATGGATGCTCCCTCTATACCTCGTTTTCTGGTGTCTGATTTGCTCCCGGCGGCTATCACTCACCCCACTGACTAATGGGGAGGGACTGCAGGAGTTAGCATGGCTGCTAACTGTGATTGAGAGGGACAAGGCATTGGGCCTGTATCCTCAATTAGAGTACTGAGGCTCTGTTAGCCATAAGGTAAGATTTGATCAGGTGGGCTAAAGATTCATAGTGGCAGGATGATCACATGGTAGGCAAGTTAGATGAGAAGGACAGCATGGAAGAGAAGTAGGAGATAAATAGATAGAGAGAGAGAGAGAGAGAGAGAGAGAGAGAGAGAGAGAGAGAGATGAGATGAGATCACAAGGGTGAGTTGAGTGCAGCTGATTAAGAGAATGCAGATGAGATAAGGGAGCCAACGTTTGATGAAGGGATGAGGAGGGGGGGAAAAGAAGAGGGAGTAATGGGAAAAAGGAGATAGAGTGCAGAGGCATAGAGGAAGACCAGAGGGGATGACAGAGAGAGAGGGAGAGAAGGCGAGAAATCTCCCTAGTTTATCACAGAGATCAAGGTTAAAGCATTGACTGATCTGAAAGATGTAGCCAGAGCATCATTAGAGAAAGAGAGGCGCAGACAGACAGATAGAAAAAGATGAGAATTTAAAAAAAGAGGGAAAGTAGAGGTAGTCTGTAGGTTGCTGTACACCACCCTGTGACCCTACATGTAGTATTAGTATACATAAGTACTTGACACTGTCTTTTCATGTCGCCTCTCACAATCTGCTGCATTTGTAACCAATAGCAAACACCCTTGACCCAGCTTTTAAACCGCAAACACTCAGCTCACCAGCACATTGTGGCCATAAAAGCTGACTATTCAGTCTTTTCTGATACGTCATTTATATTTATAATAAGAGGCACACAATAAATTAAAATACAGGACATCTCATCATCAAAGAATCACTCAGAGCCCGTACCCTCCCGTGAATAACAGTTGGAGGCTGCAGTGACAAGGACTCTGTAAACTGGGTATGACTGAATTAGGAGAAAACTAATAACTGACATGATATTCCACAATGAAGTTGTACTAACATGTCATTCTGGCACATTACTACTTTCAAGGGGTTTATATCTCAGCAAACAAACAAAATGTAATTCTTTATTTGTGTCCTGCCCAATGCTGTACAACCCAGCACAGCTCAGGTGCTATAGTTTCAGTGACAGGACAGAACAAAGAGCAGACAATTACAGCCATTGCTTGCCAGAAATAGCAGTACAGCACATGCCCAGTGTGAGTCAGCAACATCCTGCCCTTGAACGACTAGAGTTGTAGTCAAGATCACAGCAGAATGAGACCGGGCCTAGTTGATGTCAAGTCCATGTCAAGGCCCTGTAACAAAGACACTCCGAATCCTGATAAAACAATTGTCAGAGATATATTTGAGGCCAAGATCAAAATAGTGGGAGAGTTTTTTAAAATGATATAATAATATTATAATTATATTATATTATATTATATTATATTATATTATATTATATATTATATTATTATATAGATACAATAGATATACTCACTGAGATATGGGAGATGCCAATGTAAAAACAATCTGGCATTGCTCAAAGGCACCTTGACACTAGTTGTCGATGGATGACAGTGGGTGTTTTTGCATGTGTCAACTTGCCAATTCTGACTGTTATGTAGCAACACAAACTCCTTGTTATTCCACTGTCAAAGCACATCAGAGTGAAACTACCTATCCAGTCACCTTACCTCTCACACCTTCAGAGGGGCCAAAACCACAAACCCACCACTTCTTGTATTAGAAACTTTTTCCACAATCACACTGATTGAAGTTTCTTCATCCCCGGCCCCACTTTGAATCCAATTCGCTTCCCACTCTTCTGTGATTCACGAGAGGCCGTGTTAAATTGCTTATTAATCAGGCCACTTTGACATGACCGCAATCTCTGCGTATGCAACACATGCACATGCACGCACAGGCACACACATTTACTAACACACACATAAGCACATACACACACACAGGCAAGCATGCACAAAACACACACACATACACACTTCTATCTACACTTCTAATCTGCCAGTAATGAGGTCAGTGCTCTCATTAGAGCTGAGAGAAAAGAGGGAGGATATGAAGGAGAGAAGAGAGAGGGATGAGAGGCGGGGAGGGCAAGAAAGAAAGCAAATCCCATGTCATGTTCTCCCAGCGGAGGTCAGTGTGTGTGTGTGTGTGTGTGTGTGTCTGACTCTGTGTGTGTGTGTGTGTTCAAATGTATGAGTGCTTGTGTAACTGATCATCTGCTTTCATCTGCCTCTTTTTCTATGGACTGCATATAAAGATTGCATGGTTTGTATGTGTCTACACATGATGGTACATTTGTTTTGGTACATTTTTTTGTGTGCTAGCTCATGTAAGTGTGTTTGTGTGTGTGTGTGTGTGTGTGTGTGTGTCCACTCACTGGGTCCAGTACAGGTGTGATGAGCAGGTGTTTTCCCCAAAGGAACTGGCGGTCCAGTGACCAGGTGTTAATGTCAGAGTAGAACCTGTAGGGCAAGAGGAAGAGGGTTATAATATAAGCTAGATATCTTCTCCATTATGATCTGGCTTAGAAAAAAATCATCTTCGATCACATTCATTGCATAAAACTGGCATTCCTTTCTTTACTCACGGATTAGTGAAGTCACATCTGTATAATAATACCATCATATGACGACTTTCAGGGCAATGTCTTACTGTGTGGTACGTATTATTTTGGTGTTTGTGTTCACCATCATTCATAATTCATAATGTAATTTGCAAGATGTTAAAATTGGTGGCAAAAGAAATTATTCTTCCCTGCTTAACTTGTCCACCAAAGTTTGATGCAGGAACATCGTCCCATCCCACACTCATCTGCCTATTCATGGAACAAGTCTGATATTTCACAATACACGCTCAGAGTATTGTATCGGGGCTGTAGGTGGGGGGTTGTGGTCAAACCCACAGAACTTTACCTTCAATTCTACTAGAGTCCCCAAAATTTCCAGAAATACCAAATACATCCAGCTGAATTACACAGAAATGTATATAAAATGATGCACACATCTGGATATTTTCTATTTGATGTAATGGTGCGGCCAGAAAACAAAAGCATCTTGTGTTTGAAAATTTCACTCATTAAGCGTGATGTAGCTTAGTGAAGCATTGCAAATCACAGATACAGAGCATGTGTGTTATGCTGGACGATATGGATTTTTTTTTCTAACTTCAAAGCTACTTAAGGGGTCATTTAAGAGGAAATATGAGTACCGGGGGCTACATTGCTGGGGAAAAAAAAGGTTAAAGTGGCAGTATAAAGATTTCACAAAACACTGACAATATTTTGAATGACTTACTCATGTAGGAGCGGACGCACAACAGTCTCTCCTGTGGTGTGAGCTTTGTAGAAGAGTGTGTAAAGGTAAGGCAGAAGGGTGTAACGGATGTTCAGGTAATGTTTGGAGCTCTCCACCAGCCTAGAGCCAAAAACAGCTGGATCCTGGGGCTGGAGACAGAAAGATGGATTAAAGGGATGTGCTTGGGGTTGCTGAAGGAGAGAAAGGGACAGAGAGGGACAGACAAATAGATGAAAAGAAGAATGATAGCTGCACGAGGGAGGGGAAAACTAACTAAGCAAACTAATGTTTACAACAACATCAATAGCAAGAAGAAGAAGAAGAAAAAGAACAGGAAGAACCATTCAAAGACAAAAAGTGTTTCAGCTGTACAAGCTAACCCTGACCCTAACTCTAAAGCTATCTACAGACAGTTTTCTCAATACATTCAAAAGAATGACAGTTGATTTTTTTTTTCTAACATTAAACTTAAAGTTAAAGTTTAATTAAATTTAAGTACATGACTAGGATGATATACAAAAAAGTCAAACAGAAACAAGACAAATAGAGGATAAACTTTAAAGAGGGAAAAAACATCTCATTAACAAACAAACAAAAACAGATGATAAGGGGGAAACTAGCTCACTGAGAAAATGAAAAAGTAAGAAAATGCAAAAACAAAAAGGTGCAGATCTACAACTGTATCGTACTCATTAGAGTGAAGAAGAATGAGAGAGAATGGGAAAGAAATAGAGAAAAAGTGAGAGTGAGAAAGAAACAGAGAATGATTTAAATCCTATGACAGTGGAGTGTGAGAGGGTGATTAGCTGCTAAAAGGCCCTGCTCCTCTCATCTGGCTAATCATTTATGCCCCCGGCACCTCTGAGAGTGTGATGAGAAGTCTGTTGCATGTGTGTGTGCGCGCGCGTGTGTGTGAATGTGTGTGTGTTTGTGTCTGTGTGGACTATGGCCTGTATGGCCTTGTGATGAGAGCCATGATTAGGGCAAAGCAAAGGTCACACATTAGCTGTCTCGTTCAGTGGAAATCGTACTTCAAATTCATCATCATCATGTCCCTGTCCTCCAGCAAATACCCCCACCCCAACACCCCCTCAAACAGACACACACACACACACACACACCCACACATACACACACACATTTTCCCTGTGTCTCTCTCCCTGTCTCACTCAACGCCCCCCACCCACCACAACACTGTGCTATTTTTGCAGCAGTGATGAGCGGGGAAATGTCACACAATGAATATTGCGAGAGCATCCATTCTCACACTGCTCAGTGTTCGCGACAGATTTTCCTTCCAACTTATTTGTGTTCATCTACAATAATAGCTTTGTATGCAACGCTGGTAAGACCTCAAGAGTTAGAAAGCCATCACAGTATAAACACTGATTGAGGATCACTGAGTGCTTCTCCTCAACCATCCATTCATGACATAAGACTACTAATTTGACATTCAGCATTCAGTAAATTGATAGCCTGCTTGCTTGAGTTATAAATAGTAAGAAGCATCAATAATACAGGACTAATTGGGAGCCTGGAATTATAGGATTCTATCTGTGTGGAGTGCAGTTCTGAGATATTGAGCATCAAAGACTTGACATACCATCTGGCAAAACTATACTTCTATCTTTTCTAAAACACTTAACCCTCCATCCCCCTGGATTTTCATTCTGTTAATGGTACCCCTTGTAAACACATTTTGTTTTGTTTATATTTAAAATCATGTACCTTTATTCATCGTCACCTAGACACATTGCTTTGTGTCACTGAGGCCTAATAAACATGTTGAAAGCATTATATACCTGAAAAGACATTTACAAAGTCTTACTTTGTAATATTTTGAAAGCTCCATTCTTTAGATTGGTGTGCACTATAGTGACACTAGTGGCCACAAAGTTGATTTGATTTGAGATGTAGCTCAGCACTGTGTATCAAATTATTATAGTCAATCATCTGAAATAAACATTGCGTTTTTTCTAGGTGCCCATTTAATAATAAAAAAATGTATAAAGGTTTGAATATTATGATAGGAGCATATAGGAGACATTTCCATGATCAATTATGTCAGTCAAGTTGTTGCAGCAATTTTTATGTCGATACCATTTGTTACGGAGGTTTGGTGTAAAATGTAACCATTTTTGACCACTCGAAATTTAATAAATATGGTCAAAAATCCCTCCAAAATACCACATCAGGACACTAAGGGCCCTATCTTGCGCCAGACTCCCTAAACCCGCTATTTGCGGATTTAGGATTTAGGAAGAGGCGTTCCCCCGTAAAAGTTGTTATCTTGTGCACCTCCCGCTATCCACAAAACACTTGCGCTACCCGCTATATTATGCATAGGCGTGTTTTGGGCGTTGCGCCAGTTAAACCAATCAGTGTGCCAGGTGCCATTGCCTTTAAGGGCAGGATGCGCTATCCTAAATCCTAAATCCTAAATCCTAAACCCGCGATGGAGAGAGGGAGGTCGATTTTCTCAGGGCTTCTACTGAGGCTAAAGCAAGGTGGCTTTATATATATATATATATTATATATTATATTATAGGCGAGTTAATTCGGGAGGTGGGGCCACATGTGTCCAAGTGGACGTGTCACAAGGTTGTACTGATGGGCCACACCACACACACACAAGAGGCAGAGGTGGAACTATGTGTAAACTAATTTACTGACAAGGTAGATTGGGCAAATAAAATATTAAAAATAAAAATATAGGCTAGCACAGCTGCTGGCTTATGATAAAACAATAAAACGTGCTGGCCTAAGTGTCCAATTAAAACAGTCTTTCCTCTAAACAGTCTATATGAGTAATATGCATACATTCCGGCGGCGTCCCAGTATCAGTCTGACCGTGTGCGTGGCGAGGCTTCGTCGGGGCGCACTCTCGTAACAGCCCAAACTTATCCCTAAAGTGTGTGCGCAAGATAGCAACTTTAGGGATAGCGCATGAAACACGCCCACGGACACACCTCCAGGCGCAAATGACAGAGTCGGCATAACGGATAGCGGGTAGCGGGTGGCGCAAGATACCGTTTAGGGATAGCGGAAGTTCCTAAATCCGCAATTTGCGGGTAGCGGGTAGTGGCAGCGGATAGCGGGTGGCACAAGATAGGGCCCTAAGAGCTTGAGGAACACCACAGAAAAATCCTTGCTTTGATTTGGTGTTAAAAACTTCACAGTTGGACATTTCTGTAAAAATTGCATTTTTTTTTGGTGATTGAATGGCAACTATCCTGTTGTGCAAATTGTTCTGACACTCCCCTTTATTCTCACTGAATGTCTTCAGTGTCTAATTTGTAGCTGTAAATTTCATTAGACTGTGATTATCATAGAGATCACATCTGGTCATTTTTTACAGTAACGTCAGGTTTCAAAAAACGGTCTCATGTGAAAAGAAATGGCTACTATGGGGGCTAACCTCATCACACATGAATAAAATTAGTGTCAATGAATCCAAAAAAGTCTCAGCTTTTTAGTCAAACCCATTTCATGGAAGACTATTTATGGACCCTTTTGAAAATAGCTATGCTAGTTTTTTACAAAATTTCGCCAAACTTTGCAGTGATGTTTAGCCCACTTAACTACAACTTATCATGACACACTTGATGTCAATTGATTCTTTAGGTCATCTGGCTTCATATGATATTGAGCTCTCTACAGGCTCTGAAAGACAATAAGTCAGTGGGGACAGACGGCAAGCCGTCAGAATGATAAGGCATTGAGTACATATGCAACAATAAAGTAACATTCACAGACATAATGTGTTAGTTACTAAAGAATTATGCTATGCCTTATTATGCCAAGCTTGAAATGATAACATGCAAGGCTAAACTCACTGTACTGTATGGTTTTCAATCTATATAAAAATAAGAATAACAAGCATCATTAAAAGTGTTGAGGATTCAGTGTCACTATAACATCTGATCTTTAGACTGATGTGTTTTGGCCTAGAAAAGAACTGAAAGCACCTCAGCCAAATTGATCAATACTGCTTTTGTGGTAAAATAATTATCTGACATTTTGTCACAATAAGGTTCAAGAGGAGACATCCTACAAAACACGAGTACAGTGAACGAGTTTCAAGATTTACAAGAAGCAGATGTAGTGGTACTGTTTATGGGTAGCAACACGACAATACCACTGAAGTAAAGTACTGTATTTGCTGTATTTATAGTTAGGAATTTAAGTCCTTCTGGGGCCATCCATACTCAAACTGTATGTCTGGGACAGATTCATAAAAGTTAGTATTAAAGGCGTAGTGCCATGCCAAACCTCTGGCATTGTAATTTGAACTCATTCATAAAGTTAACATGGTGGTAATTAGTGTGCCAGTGCTGCATTGCCACAGTGGAAAATAAGGGCATGTCCCAGCTGAGATCCAATGAAATTCAACATGTTAATGAGGTGTTCCATATTTAACAACTAACTACACCTGTTTGTGCTCCTGCCATGACAAGAAAAATGGACCTGACAGCAAGACAGAGAAAAATTAACTTTTGGAGGAGACTTGTCAAACAATAAATTATTCAGTGCACATATAGCCCTACCAAAACACTGGAAAAAACATATTTGGGAACAAATTGCTTAACATGTCAGTGCAATTGAAGCATTAACAACCACTCACACTGTAAAAAGCAGTGTCAAGTTGCCAAAATTGTATCTGTGCTTAGTCCAAATCTTTTTGTGGTCCAAGGCAAGTTTGTAAGGCAAGCTATATCTGACCTAAAGCACATTTTAATTTTTTAAATTTATTTATTTATTACTTGTTCTGAATTACGCGAGTAAATCTGATAGCATCAAATTGCAACGTAAGAAAGAGCATTAATCCATCAAACTGTGCATTCCCCACGGTAAACTAATAGATATAGTCATCATCAAGTATCTCATAGTAGCTCAGACACAAAAGGTAGAATATTTTTGACCTCTTCTGTTTGGAACATGCACACTAATGGAGTCTTGATGTTCAACTGCTAGCAATCTTGATGTTAAACACCAAATCAGTGAGGTCCCACTGGCCCCGCTAATGTCCTCACTGTCGAACATGTCAGCTGCTGTACCCCTGAAGTAACACTTCCATTTGTCCTGGTGTGAGAAACTATGTGGATCCTGCATAAAAACATGCTGCAAGCTATGTTTTTGTACCGCTTTGAGCATGTAAGTCACATATATTATTTCATGTACACCCCAACACCAACAGCTACAAAATGTTTTTCCCTGCAGCATTTTATAACACACAATACCTGTGTAATATAATAAACCTAAGACTCACTGAGAAACGTTTCTCAACAGTACCTTGTAGCCCTGGGCGTTGTGGTTGCGGCTGAAGGGATAGAACGCTCCCACCTGCATCCAGCGTCTACATAGCTCCTCACTGCTGTCATCAAAGAAACCACAGATGTCTGCTCCAATCTGGACAAAAAAATAAAAAAAACAGGGAGAGGAAGAAAAGCTTGACATTTACCCACAATCTCACACCCCATGGCCCAAACATTAAATTTGGTCTAAGGACACCATTCAATCATCATTACATTTGACGACCTTTGACAAAAGGCTGTTTTTTGAGTTCTGCCCAATAAAGTATATTGTATATTGATACATACAAGGTGGAAGCAGAGTTTTATTTAACCACACAACAAAACACCACTAAAAGACACAAAAACAGAGTAAAGAACAGGCACGTTTTCCCCCAAAACAATATTTTAAAGGTGAACCATAAAAATATGATTAAAAAAAGAATGACTATCAGTCAGACCATTGCTGACACCTTCTGAAAGAAAACAGATACTTGAGGTTCCAAGTCAACAAATCTTGTTGAAGCAACAGCAAAGCAATAGAGGGAAGGCTCAATAAAAAGTCTGACTCACATGATAACTGGTCACATATATGTCTTCTAAAATGTCTTTCTTGTCATCGTCTCAATTCAGTCAAGACATACTGGCAGGCAGTGGTCAGTGATCTTTATTTCCATTAATTTTGCAGCGGACTCCAAGAAAGAGACTTCAGTCAAAGACCAGTCCTTAGAGACTGCTGGCTTCTATTGTTTACAACCGGCCACATTTTACAACAGATTCAGTGGGAGGGAATCGATCCAAATCCCATTTCTCTCTCTCTCTCTCTCTCTCTCTCTCTCTCTCTCTCTCTCTCTCTCTCTCTCTCTCTCTCTCTCTCTTTCTCTATCTCTCTGTGTGTGTCCCTGTGGTGTGGGTGTGTGTTTGTGCGTGTGTGTACTAAAGGATTGGAAAAACCTAAAATCTGCTTTACACATTCCCACTAGGATGTAACTGCCATCTCCAAGACCACCTGATGTGCACAGACAAGTGTGTGTGTGTGTGCATGTGAGTGCGTATGTGACCCCCCATTGTTCTCTTACCTCTGCTTGAACTCTGTACATACAAGTACAAACACAAGTACACAGTAGAGGGTGTACTTGCATGTCTGTACTACATGAGCTTTTGAATGGATCAGTCCTTTTTTACACAGCAAAAAAAGAGGGGAAAAAAGGAAGAAGATTCTTCCAGATAGAAGTATATTAAAACTTAAACCAATCATGAGTTATGAGTAGTCCTAGCATTTTTTTTAGGATCTGTAACAAGTTCTCTTCATGATACATTAGTGTTCTTAACCTTGATTAACAGAGCAATTACTTGACAACATTTCTCTCCTCTCACTAACTGCTGTATCAAATGTAATTATTTTTTTTATCCTGTTTCCTGCCCCTGAGACTCTCTAATGGATTATAAACCACAAGTCAAATGAACCTGGGTCAATGGATACTTGCTGAAAGATGAATACTTGCTAAAACTTGATGCTGCATCAGTGTGCAGAGTCACTCTGGCATATTATAGAGCTCAGGGGTGGCTGGGAATTTCGCTCAAATGTAAAGAGACTCCACAACAAATGAAAATGTCACATTAGCT
This sequence comes from Myripristis murdjan, assembly GCF_902150065.1. Taxonomy (NCBI): domain Eukaryota; kingdom Metazoa; phylum Chordata; class Actinopteri; order Holocentriformes; family Holocentridae; genus Myripristis; species Myripristis murdjan. The sequence goes on from NC_043992.1 coordinate 21,381,133, forward strand.
CCACTCAAATGGATTGAAATCAACCTATAATCATATGGGCCCTTTCACTGTTAAAGCAATTTACTGCCTGGCCAGCAGCTCTTGATATTTTTTAGTCTGCTCTGTGACTTGTATAAGAGCATGTATATACTGTATATATATAAAAAAAGTGACAAAATAAAAGCTGAGAACTGGTTATGCGACAAATCTACAAAGTACATTTTAGATGTCATGAAATAATCCAGTGTGGCCCTGCCATGGTAACTAGGCTGAAAACGTAGAATAGGCCTTTTCTGCTGTACCATGGGAAACACTATGCTCACACTCACACTATGCATATCAAAAGAGTATTTATTTTCTTTAAATTGTACAGTACTACTCACATAGGGAACCCCGAACAGGCTAAACTCTAGCATGCCAGGGATGGCCCATTTGATGTCGTTCCAGTTGGCAGCATTGTCCCCGAGCCAGTGACCCGAATATTTCCCCACACCTGGGAAGGAGGAGCGGGTCAGCATCAGGGTCCGGTTTCCACGGAACACATGCTGCAGAGCCCTGGAGGAAAGGGGGAGGGCAGAGTGAAAGAAAAATAACGAGAAAAATAGAGAGGTGACAGAAACATAAGACAGAGGGGCAGAAAGAGAGGGAGAGAAATTCAAACAGAGGGAGGGAGAGGCAGATACATCAAACACACACACACAAACTCATGCAGGGGAAAATGAGAGAGAGAGAGAGCGAGTGAGAGAGAGAGAGGAAAGCCAGAGCTAGCTCTACTTTTGCTACCCCACTGTACATTATTATGCTATTTGATGAGGGAAATCGAAGCTGCATTGATTTCCATGACAATACACAGCCCTGATGATGTTTACAAAATGTGTCTCCTGTCAATAATACATTTTAATTAGTAGACGGAGGGGAAAAATAAGGAAGGAGTGAACAAAGAGACAAAAGAAAACTTGCTTTCATGTATAAAGAGTGAGTCAGCAGTGAGTGAGTGTGTGTAGTTCTTTTTTTTTTTTTTCCTACGTGTATGTCTTTATGTGCTTGTGTTCATATGTGTTCTGTGCTTGTGTGTGACAAAACACGGCAATACCTCAGGGACAGCCCTATAACAGAGCAGGCCTCAGGCATTTCTTTTGATTCTGTAGTCAGTATACGTTTTCCAAAATCAAATTTCACAATAGGGATTCACCAACAGATACACACCATACTGGGTACATTTTTAAATTCATAATCAAAACAAAAATAGCAGCAAGCTCCATCAATGTACAGCCCGAATGGTGATTCAAGACATTTCCGTCAGTGTGGAGTGATACTCAGCAAAGTTATGCAATGGCTGTGTGTATCTGACAGCCAAATATGAATGTGTTTACATTGGCCTTAATTGTCACTAGTCAAATGAAACTGCCCAGAAATTTGGTAACAAAGGGATGAAAAAAGCTTATTCTCCATCTGCACCCAGCTCTTCAACACTGAGAAACCTGGTAGCCAAATAGCATGCTAATATTTAACCCTCACTTGACCAGCTGCAGTCGTATCTGACCCCAGACATATATTTTTGCTCATATCTTAATGATTTTTTTTTTTAACCTTCCTAAATCCATACCATTGTTTCAGGTTTTGCCGACATTTTGGAGTGATATATATTTTGAAATCCAAGTCAAAAGCAACATTTCCACCTCTGTTCCTTGATCATATTAATCTTTATAAGAATCCAGATTTGGGGGACTTGTGTGTGTGAAGATGTCATGTCTTTTACTTGTCTAATGGCATTTAAAAAATGAGTTAATGAATTGAACTGGGGTTCTTTTTGATTCATCTTGCATTGGGGTCTGATCTCACCCCAGCTGGACCTTATGTTGGTTGCTTGAGGGTTAAAGGGATTACTTTTCCCCTAAAAGTTTCCCCACTGCCATAATAATTTAATTGTGGAATAGCCTCCTCTTCTCTTCCCTCTGTAGAAACTGTATCCATTAAAGAGGCACTGAGGCTACTTTCAGAAAAAAAAAAAAAAACAAAAAAAAACTAAAAGGTTAGGATAGTGTTTTATTCAAATGTAATGATTTTCATAGGTTTTTGAAATACACCTGGAAGCTTATGGCAGTGAGCATAAAATAGATGGGGAATATTGCAATATATAAAAGACTATGCTAGAAAAGTAAAAAAAAAAAAAAAAAAAAAGTGAATGAGCCCCTGTGGCTCTTAAGTGAGATATATAACCTACTGAGAATTAAATGTTAACAACATTTTGAGAATGTAGTTGTTATACTCGGGCACCACCTTTGGTGCTAACTAAAAAACTTTTTTTGCAGTTCAACCACATACTGTATATTTAGCTTTATATGGTGTTTATATGGTGTTTTTTTTTTTTTTTTTTTACAGTCAACATCCCATTAGTGCAGGTGTTCATTTCATCTAATTGCTGCAATTTCCATACCATCACCATTAGTGCATGTTAGATTTCTGCCAAATGAGGCCAACTATACTTTAGCCTTGTCTGAAATTACCAGCTGAGGACTTGGAGACTACTTGAATTTCTGCCCGGAAGCACATATGACTAAGGTCTTTTCTATACCTCTGTGACATTTGCATAGGTGTCATTGTGCAGCACTTGCAGGTGTACCAGGCCTCCACAAATTCACAGTCAACTGACTTTGATTTTGATGCCAAATTATAGATCTGATGTTTGTGGAGAACCTTGTCTGCTAGTCTTTTTTTAAAATTGCTCTGTGCACTTGTTGTGATTTCATGAGAGGAATTGAGATTGCTGATGTGAATTTTGGCAAAAATACCGCTTCACTCCCCTGTTGGCCAATTATAATTTGTGCAGACCCTGAAGCACATTTACATTTCTAGGGAGATACGCGACATTTGCACAGACCTGGTGTGTAACCTGTACACAGGACTGATACATGCCAAAACCATACCAACCATAGCTAAACATATATTAAACAGACTTAATGTGCATACTTATGCTAACAAATACTCATGGATATACATCAATATTCTGTAATTACTGTCATGTATCACTATCTAGAAATAATAATAATATAAATAAATAAATTCAGGATAGAGTATGTTGTATGAATTTCCAAAGATAATGATTAATCCCTGTACTCACACTGATGTCTCTCTATAGATTTAGATAGGTCATGGGATCTGAAACTAGAGTTAAACCTGAATGAGGAAGTCATTCTCTCACCCTGGGAATAAGCATCAGTAAAACATATTTCCTTCTGATAACTTTGGATCCAAGTTGATCTGTAAACCATATTTTGAGTATTAGTAAGGATAAAAGTAACTGCACCAAATTTTATCATTGCAGTTTTCCTGTCAGCCAAGTCAGCTCCATAATCTCACTCTATGGCCATCACTCAGTAACCTTTGATTCTACAGCAGGCGATTGTGTGGATTCTGGGCAGCTGAATGTTATGTTAGTGCATAGCTCATTTTTACACTGTCCACCTATGCTTGCTCGTTCTAAAGAGGTGAAACCCATAGTAAAACTTGGCCAGCCATCATTGATTCTACCATTGATGGATGTACTCACTTTTCAGTAGCCAGGACCATAGAGTAGCCATAGAGACTGTGAACATCGTAGTGGTCCCCCCAGGCCTGCTTGGCATCCATACACAAAGTCTTACTGTACATCACCTCATCCAGAATCCCTGGGGGAAATAAAGACGGGGAAGAAAAGCCAATGAGGAGATGGGGGGGTTGAGGGAAGTAGGAATTAAATCTAAAATATAGGATGGAGGGTGGACAATAGAGGAAAGGGAGAGGTGGCAGAGGGAGAGAGACGTTGATATATACCGCAATAGGAAGGGGGAACAAAGAGGAAATGAGAGACAGAGAGCAATGAAGGAAGAGGATGACTAAGGAGGAGAGCAATAAAAAGGTAGTGTCAGGGGAGTATGCCTTCTCCAGTTATGATCTTCCTGTCTGGGAAACAGTCAGAATTAAAGACATGGCAGAAGAGTCATTTTCAAAATTCTTCACCAGGGACCTGCTATTTCAGACGAGTTTTCCTCTGGACCTGAACTTACTTTGTAGGCATTTCTGGAAATTTATCACCATGTCCTCCTCATTCATGCTGTAAACTGCAAGCCTAAAGTATAACATTTTTGTATACACTGCAATCTTAAGATGCTCTGACTATGCATCTATACACCTTTAGAACTTTATTTCACAGCTCACATTAATGCTGATACGTCAGTGACCTTTTGATCTGACCCTGTCTCTAAGGCTCAGTTCACATTTGTTTTTAACAGTCATTTTGGATGAGTTAAATGAGGTGGTCAGAGATGCATTTGAAGTGTGAATACTCCTGTTTCTCAATATGCTGCCCAGCATCATCAGACTGACAATTCATTTTTTGGAGAGATGATGTTGGGTGAAATTCAAATTTGAATTAAGTCTGTTTTGGCAGTGAGATGAAGGTGATTTGTCCTCTAATCAAAAATAAATAAATGAAAAAAAGATGGAGAGTTTGGCCATAGCTGCTTTAGTAATGGGTTTGAGATAAGGAGTGGGATAGATGAGGAAGATTGGGAAGATAGTGAAACCATGGCATGTAGAAGGAGAAAGAATGGAAATGGGGAGGAGTTTGAGTAAGTTCTTGAGGAATCAAATTAAAAAAAGGAAAAGGAAAGGAAAGCATTTCAGACACACGATCCCAGGTGTGAATGGTGATCTGTCTCAGCTGTCCTGTGATCAGATCACCTAAGATGGACATTATTTTAATATCAAGTCTGAACAGGGCCTGAAGTCATAGATGGAAATTCAGTGATTACAGTGAATGTTTCTATTCAGTATTGAAGGTTTTTAATATTGCTATTTCTTATCTCAAAAAATACCACATCTTACTTGGAGTGAAAGGAGGGTAGTTGAGTTCATTGTCAGCACAGCCATTTGTTGATCCTTTCTTGAAGTTAGCCACCTCGTTCATGTCCTGTAAACACAGACAGAATGTTCTGTAAAACTGAGCTGATCATTTCAACTAATAAATGCATTCAATTATGATTTCATCGCGGCTAATGTTTTGGATCCAGGTTTAATACCACATTGAAAAGTGGATTCATTCTGATGCAACTTTTCTGATAAACCAATGTGTCCTCCAACCTTGACGACAACACAGGTTGTTTGTTGCAGCCCTCTAATACGACCCACAAAAGCATTTCCTAAATTAGTAGCGCATACGACCCACAGGAGCATCTTCAATACAAACACCACATTGTCATTATTTACAGGACCACTAGAGGTCACTTAACCTTGAAATATAACTCTAGGTCTTTACGAGTTGCCGCACAAATGCCGTTTGGGCCCTTCTTTTTTTCTTTGTTGGACGACAGTGTCTGATAAACTCCAGTTAATGATTAGTTCATCAGTGAATGCAAACATGCATTTAAAGTAGTTAAAAATGACTCACAATCCAGAGGGCATCATGTTTGATCTCCTTGTAGAATCTGTCGTATTCATCAACCCACCAGTCGATACAGTTTGGGCTGGTGTAGTCTGGAAATACAGTTTCTCCTGGCCATACCTGAGAGAGGGAGAGAGAGCGAGAGAGTTTACATGCACATTTATATATATATATATATATATATATATATATATATATATATATATAGTATATGTTTGAGCTGTAGCTGTAGGTTACACTGTCCCTTTTAGATGAAATAAGAAAATGAAATTAAACTATGCCACAAAATAATGCAACTTAAAATGCAAAAAAATAGATATCTATCTAGAGACAAACTCAAAATATCAGTAAAATATGAACTATTTCTTACATTAATACCCTGACAGACTTTCTGAAAGAATAAAAAGCTCAGTATTTGCTCCTCCTGTGGTCTGTCCTCTCTCTCCCTCACTGTCCTGCACTCGCTTGAGCTTGTAAACAGTCATTAGCTATTAGCTTAAACAGTGAGCTGAAAGAGGCAGGTTTTGGACCAAGCAGGGAAAAATATCACTTTTCATATTACAGCCTTGTGCTTGGTGAACAAGTGGTGTGATAAATGACTCACTGGCTTTCACTTGAGGAGGTTTTCTTGCTAGTTCTCAACAAGCTGCTGCCTCTCAGGCTGACGGACTGACTGAAAGTTACCGAGCTGCCGGTACCACTTTAAGGCATGCTGGGGTCATACATTTTTAACACTTAAAAACACACTATTTTACATTTATAATTAGCACTGCTTGTATTGTGCTTTCATTGAATATTACTAAATCCGTGTATCATTCGTTCTTTCTATTTTCAATTGCCAATCAAAAATTAAAAAATGAAAAAGTGACTGGTTATTTTGTTATTTGTTTTTTAATCTAACACCAAAATCCAAAATATGCCTGGTTTTTCATAGTTCAATTTTAGGCTCGGATCAAAAATACGAAATGGAAAAACGGGAATCAGGACTGAATTTGATTTTATTATTTAATTGGTCCGGTTTACGTGACCCAGAAGTTTGGTAATGAGCGGTAGCTCACCGCCACCATGGATAGTTATTACGTGTTGTTTCGAGGACCAAAGCGTGTGACTCTAAAAGAAGAGGACATGACAACCGGAAAAATCAGCTGAGCTGAGCGGCACCGGACGCTCACCTGTCAGATCCGGCAGACCTGACCGGGTGGGCGCGGTACCGTCCGGTGCCGTGGCCGGCCCGCCTGATGCCGTCCGGTGCCGCGGCCGGCCCGCCTGATGTCGCAGCCGACTGGCGCCGCGGTAGGAGTATTAACATGGAAGGGCGCAAGCCAGTAATTTCGCCTAGGGCGGCAACATAGGCAGAGCCGCCACTGTGCAATTTCACAGAAAAGGGCCGGGTTTCCCAGATCGGTTAAGAAGGTCTCCGGAGCTACTACCCATCATTGTTAAGAAGCTCAGCTGATTTTTTCGGTTGACATGTCCTCTTCTTTTAGAGTCACACGCTTTGGTCCTCGAAACAACATGTAGGCCTAATAACTATCGATGGTGGCGGTGATCAGGGTGGCGGGACTGAATGCGCCTGCTGCTGTGATCTGCTGTGAGCTACCGCTCATTACCAAACTTCTGGGGGGCTTTATGGATGGCTTTTTGGGGGCTTTATGGATGGAGGGGTCTTGTCCCCCCCCCCCCCCCCCCCCCGGGATTTCCGCCTATGGCTGTTGGTCTGGAAAAGCATCACAGACACACTTTTGACCTTTTTTTTCTCCTTGACTGATGAATAATTGCTCCTGTCTTCTTATTTCAGCTTTTAGTGACATCTGTAATAGGGCCGTATATGGGATACAGGGTAGTGTATACAACATTGTGTATATATCCACAACGTGGTGGGGCACGATGAACTGCAGATGTTGTGGGTGTAGTCCTACAGGGGCAAAGAGGAGCCTGTGGGAATGTCAAAGAAACAGCTTAGAAATGTAGAAATGACAAAGAAAAGAGAACCGAAGAGAGATGAGGTGAGGGGGAAGGCGGGATTGATGAGGGAGAGATAGCAAAGGAGAAAGGGGATAGAGAGACAGACGTGGGGAGGAAGAGAACAGAGGAGAGGAGAAATCGATAACGCAATAGAAATCTCCAGACGTGACTCTGTGTTAGAAGTCGTCCTTAATGACATGTATTGAGAAAAATGATTAATCCACAGAGAAAGGCAAAGATTTTTTGTGATTTTTGTGTGTGTGTGTGTGTGTGTGTGTGTGTGTGTGAACCCCTCTGTAGAGCATTGTAGATATTAAATCTCAAGGTTGCTCTACTTCAGTTATCTTTTACCTTTACTTCCACTGTCAATAACTTTACAGCCCAGTTTGTAGCAAAGGCATGAATCATGCTCACGTGTGCGCACACGCACATACACACACTCACATACACTCACACACACACAGATTTATGGGCAGATGTTTTTGGCAGGTGGTCAGAACTCCAAGGTCAGAGCTTATTGTGAGTCCCCTGTAGTTCCCATCAGTTTGTTTTTTTTTTCTTTTTTTCCGGGCCATTTCTCCCTTTCTCTTGCTTTGGATTGTGACTCTCTGACCTCTCCAGCTGTTTACGAATACTGACACCCCAGTAAGCACTTCAACAAACCTTTTTCATCTATCTGACTGTTTTTCCGTCTTTATGTCTGCTTTCTTGTTTTTAGGCACTTGTGTCTGTCAATCTGCCTTCCTGTGCCATTATCCATCTGTCTCACTTTGTCCGTCTCTGCTTCTCTGCTTACCTGCTTACCTGTCTCTACCTATACCTCTGCCTGCTTGTCCCCCAATAATGTGTCAGTCTACCTGCCAGCTTGTCTGTCTCTTTCTGTGCGTGATAATCCGTCTTTTTGCCTGTCTGCCTCTTAGCGAGACTGTCTGTCTGTCTCTCTTTCTCTCAGCTATTCAGTGTGACAGCCAGTCTGTCTACCTGTCTCACTCCCTCCGTCAGGCTCTTTATTTTACTGTTTGTCAGTTTATATGTCTGTCTTTTTCTCCGTCCACATTTCTCTCTGCCTGTCATTCCTATCTTTTAATTGACACTCCTGTCTCGGTCCCCTTTGCTTCATCTGCTTCTCACCATTATTGCCTCTGTGGCTATAGACAGAAATGTGTATCAGTGTTTGCAAGGTCTTCCTGTGATTTTACTAACTTGCACATTGAAACATACAGACCACCAGCAAAAGCTTTTATCCTTTATCTTTGCTGGCAATTAGCTGTCTTAAAAGCCGAATAAATACCAGCCTGTCGCTGTACCTCCCTTATCAGTGACATAACTACCACAAAGGTCATTTCTCAAAGGCCTCGCTATTTTCATAACCAGGACACACACATTCATATGGAAATAAACTAGAATCAATTATAATCACACACATGCATGCACAAGCATAAAGCAAAAACAACCAAGAATAGCCTTTCTCATTTAGAGAACTGGACTGCTTTCTTTCTCTCTCTCTTTCTCTGGCTTTCTCTCTCTCTCATACACACACAAACACACTTAATCTCTGAATCTGTGATGCAGAAAATTTTAAGATTAAACACTAATGTGGAATCAATGCACATGTTTGACCTGTTAGAAACAGCATGGAAAGGCGATTACAGTTTTTCTTGATCATTTACACACAATGGGCCTGTTAACTAAACATCCCAAACCATAACACCATCTACCAAAAGACAGATCCATTTACCAAAACTGTAAACATTATGTTTTCACACATGATCCAGATTTGTTGAACTTGTGAAAAACTCTACACACAAACATTTATCACTGGCTGCAGCATGTGCTCATTTAGAAAGCACTGGCTGTCAATATCATTAACACAAGTCAGCACAACTGGAGCCCAGCGAACGTGCATTTCTCCACATGGAAACACTGTGAGTCAAGCACCAGTCAGAAAGGATCAGTCACATGGATCTGCTGGCTTGTCTTGTTGGTCTGTGAGATCATGGATAGAGAGCAGAAGGAGCCAGCACAGCCAGAGGAGCCACGCTATGTTGCAATTTGGGACAATGTCAGTTTCCACCTGCCTGCTCTGGTTCACTGCTAGTTCACCAACAACACAAGATTCAACATCTTTCTTCCTTCATATTCCATGTTCCTAAAAGCCCATAGAGGAGTTTTTTTCAACATGGTGGTGTAAGGTCTATGAGCATTTGTGTTCACCTCCACAGTATCAGGAGGCTTGTTTAGACTTTACAGTTGAGGCTTGTCACTGGTGGATAAGATACAGATAAGTTTTTCCCCCTCTACCTGTAATGTTGATGAGAATATCTGGCCTGACAGACAAATGCACATATTCAAGCTTGAGTACACAGTTTCATGCCATATGGCAGACTTGCATAATGCATAAGCTTGTATAGTCAGTAGCCCCTTTTTTAGGTGCACCTAGCTAGTACAGAGTGAACTTGCTTTCAGAGCCTGAACTCTTTGAATTATGGAATCAGCATGGTGCTGGGAACACTGCACGGGAATCTTGGACCATGCTAAGTCAGTCCTTATGGTTTTTTGGTGGCTCATTCATGTTATGAGCATCCTGTTTGACTTATCCCAGAGCTATTAAATGAAGAGGCAAACTAAATTCTATGCAGGTTTGCTGTATCTATCTTGAAATGATCTCTTCAGCGTGAAATAATAACAGCATCCTGCTGGAAGTGCTCATTTCACAAAGAGTGGCAACATTTAGGTACACTGTGATGTTCAAACAATATTCCACTGGCAACAAGGGGGTGAATGTGTGCCAAGAAAATATTTCCCACGCCACTTTTGCACATCATTAAACCAAAACCAGCAGCCTGTATAGCTGACACCAGGGAGGATCCATCAATTCAAATTGTTTACACCCAATTCTGATCTGGTAATAAACCAGTTAAAACTGGTATCAGGCTCCATTTGACCAGGTGAATATTTTGTGCCCACTGTATGTAATGGAAAGACAACTCAACATAGTGTCCTGTAAAAAAGCCCATATGCTACAGTGTTCAGCCAAGTGTGTGTTTTTAAATGTCTTAGTATGCACATGCAAGTTGTGCTTTGTGGAGGAGCAGTGTACTTTACTTATTCATTCATTTATTTAGTCTTGCATTCTCAGTTGGTTGATGATGGTAGTAATCCCCTACTTGTAATATTGTGGTACCAAACATAGTAATAACTATTACCATTTGAAGAAGGAGGACCCTTGTTATGTGCCTGGTAAAGTCACAGTGTTGAAAAATCATTACTGTAAATTACATTAAATGTTAGTTATGTCTAATATGGGCTTTTTCAGAAAGAAAGAAAGAACGAAAGAAAGAGAATGAAGGAAAGAAATAGAGAGAAAGAAGGAAAGAAAGAAAGGAGAATGAATGAATGAAAGAGTTTTTTTGAAAGTTGGAAGGAACTATGCCAGCTTGTTCTGTTCTGTTCTGAATGAAACATGTTTAAATGATACAGCCGGTTGTACTGAACCTGTCATCATCAATAATGAAGACCTCAGGTGTATATGTTTGTCATGCTTCCATCTCCCACCACACCGTTGTTGTGCCAAGCTGTCATACCAAGCCAGAACTTCAAACCTACATGCATTTTTTATACTTTAGACCACACACACACACACAGCTCACCTCTCCCAGTAGAGGTGTTTTCCCATCTGATTCAGTGACCCAGGCATTCTTCTCTGTTCCGCGGTCGTAGGAGTCATATGGGGCATTCCCGACTCTCTTACTGGTGGCTATTGCTGGATCCTGGGAACAAAGGATCACACTGAAAACAATACAGTATGAAAGGGCTAAAATGCCATTTCTATTTAACTTGACATTCAAGAACAGCAATTTGCCCTGTACACCGCACCGTACATTATGTGTCTGCCACAGAAGGTTTGACATCAATGTCATAAAAATGAACACTGGTTTGCTGCATTTGATCCAGTAACAATGGCAAAAATATAATTTGGCTTAACTTTCAAGTGACATATCTTTAATGCTAGAACATTATGTGTTATATGTGAGATACGTTAAAACATGAGTAAGCAACAACTTTTGAATTCTCACAGTGGAAGAATAGAGCGAGTGATTGAGCCACATATATTTTTTTATATGAAAGCACATCCATATTGAGTGTGAGACGTATCTTACCAGGATTAGGATGTATTTCTGTCCCTTCTCATGCATGTAGTCAGCAAACTGTGGTAGGTCTCTGAACTTGATTTTGTCATATGTGAAGTCCTTCTTATCCTCCATGTAGTCTATATCAGTGTACTGAATGTCCTGGATTAACAACCAAAACACAACAAAAAATAGTGGTCACAATTTTTGTATTTTTATTTTTGATACATAGCACTGAATGACGGTGATTATATTATAGAAGTGTAATCCTCACGCTATGAGTGAAAATGTATATTGCTGAAGAAATTATTCATATTATATTTCTTCCTGTTAATCTGAGAAAATTAGTTCAGATAATTTTTGTTAACTTTATTAAAATCAGGACATACGAGAAGATTCCATATTTATAAGTTTCCAAATTGGCCGCTACAAATCTAGTCTCTTGCACTCGGCTTGACTCACATAACCTTATGTCATTACATATTAAAAGCTTAATTGGAAATGTTAAAATCTCGGCAGGGCTTTCATGTAATAAAATGATATTTGAATCTTAGCACAAGTATAATACATTTTAAATGAGTCTTAAAACTCTTAAATGCACCCATTCATGTTTCAGCCTTTATGCATAACTTGGACACAGTCACTTACTGTAAAAATATGCATCTTCAGCGTGACTTTAATGTATTTTCCCTCATATATTAGCATCTCAGCATGGCTAATACACACAGCCTTGGTAAGTGTTTGCACTCTGGACATCACTAAAAGACATTTTCCCATTTAGCTCATCTGGTGTGCCTGTGCTGGGCTGAGAGACCTTGATTTGAGTGCTAGCAACATTGCTAATGTGTTGCTGAACCTTGAGAGGACACTGAGAATGTTAACACATTCTTCCTTTTGGTCTGGGTGTGACTTTATGCTTCCTCTCTGTCTGTCTGTTGTCTGCCAAAACCTACTCCATATCGATAGAGCAGATGGTTGGCAGGCCCTGCCAGATCCTTCCCCTAATGGTAATCAGCTCTAGACGTATTAGGGAGAATGTGATAATGCCCTCTGTGGTCTATCTGATTGTTATCAAATATGTCCCTGAGTACAACAGGAGTGGAACCAGCTGCATCCTAATGGCTTTGGATAGGGAAGAGAGATTGGAGATTATCAGAATGAAATATTAAGATGGGATGGGCACTTTGTTTGCGGGTGATTGTTAGATAACACTGAGTTCAAGCCATGTTCACGATTGGTGGTGTCAGTGCCGGTTGTGTTATTGCTATTTGTTGTATTAGGTCATTTAGAGATTACAAGAGCAGGGCTTGCTTTTTTTAAAGCCTCAGTATTGGATTATTCATTATGGGGTAGAAAGTATAACACCCCTGATCAGTGCTCCTGGTTTAAAGGAAGCGAAGCTCGTTCCCAGGAAAATGTCAACCAGAACTGGTATTTATCAACTGTCTCGGAGGCGAAAAGGTGTTGAAGGAGTTTTACCAGTCAGATCAGGATAAATGAGATAATGAAAGGAAGTCGGTCGATTGATCTTTGATCAGCACCAACATTCAGACGTGAAAAATAGTGGTTCTGGGATTGAACCTATAGAGCCTGACAGGCTCTCCATTACTTGACAGAAAGCTGGATTACCCCGTCTAAGCTAAAGGCCATTCCTATCACTCAGATTGTCTGTCGAACTCTTGCTTCAACCTTCATATCACGTCTCCGCAGATTGGTGTAGTGGTTACGAGTCTTGCCTCTGGAACCACAGAGCAGTGCATGGGTAGTTCAGATTTATCAAGGAGTGTGCAAGGTGAGGTATTGATTTCCTTCATTTTCACCCCAAAAGCTATACAGCGGTTCAAGCTGGAGAAGTTGCCAACTACACATACTCTACATTAGTATTGCATGACTTTTCAAACTGTTGCTCTTGGATTTGGAACAGCAATTCCGCAACCATACAAAAAAAGTGGGTCAAGTGATAACACAGTGAGATCAAATAAGGAGAGAATCAATTCTCCGTGTATGTGTGTGTGTACATGCACATAACAAAGGAACAGAACAATACCTTGCCTTACAGCCAACCTGATACAAGGTTATTGTGCTTGTATTGTGTTAATAAACACAGTGTGTGCTTAACAAAATGTGATAAGACATTTTTTTTTTTTTAATGGCCATAATTTACAACAGGAAGAGCAGAGACTGTGACCACACGTGCCAACCATGTGACTGGTAAGAAATTAATGTACCTGATGTTTTGTTTTGTTTTGTTGTTTTTTTGTTTTATGATATGCAAAGACACTACGTTTCATGGTTCAACAAGGTCCGTGTATGATTCGTTCAACTGATATTCAGTTGAAATCAAAAAACAGTAAAATGAAAAAATGACTTGATATTCCATAGTTTGTTTTTCAGTGTCACACAAAAAACAAATAACGATTCATTTTTCAAACCTTTGATGATTGCCATTCATGAGAATGGCAATTTTCCCTAAATACATAATTAGGGCTCTAGTTTCGCAGACCAGGCGAGGCGGGGGCGTAGCGCAGATGTGCTTCACCAACTGGGTGTGGCCAGGTGGATTTTCCAAGTTTGGCACACCGTTCTCGGTGGCGCAAGTACTCCACCATCCCTCCTACCGGCGGAGGGGAGGACAGAAGGCGTGGAGTGGGTTTGACACAGCCGATTCACATGTAACCAATCAAATGAGCCCCTGTCCTCGCCTTTAAAATGCGCTGCGCGAAGGCGTAATGAAAGTTTACACAGCTGACATGGAGGTCTATTGCCGCAGGCGGAGCAGAGCCCAGGAGACCAGCGCGGAGCGGAGACCGGCGAGCAGTGCGGACACGTCACCAAAACCTCACAGGCAGGCTTCCGGAATGTCAGACACATGAACGATGCAATAAATACCGACAAAAAACACTATTCAATGCTACGATCACAATCAGCACATACATATATCTCCATATTAACTGTCCTGTCACAGCTGATGTCAGATCAAAGGAGATTGGCACCGTTTGTGCTGATTGTGAGGTTTTGGTGATGTGCGTCAGTCAGCCAAACTTCCACTGCGCCGGCTCCGCTCTGTCTTGCGCTGAAAGTAGACGTGGTTTCAGATGGCGAGCTTTTGGCGCACCTCGGCGAAGCCTTTTGGCACGAAACTGTCACTGCGCCAAGCCGAATCTGTTGGCACCTCCCCCCGCTGCGCCGCCACTCCCATCTCGGCGAACCTCCGCCTGCGAAACTTGGAAACTGTCCGCCTCTGCGCCACCCCGCGCTGCGCCGGGAAACTAGAGCCCTTAGTGTTACAGGAATCTTAGCAAATAATTAAATAAAATTGTAAAATAAGTGGGGTGCGGTTACAAACAGTCAAACTGCTATGCATATGGACAATCAGACAGACAGAGAATAAATAAGCAAAAACAAACAGACAGGATCTTACATATGGGAGGCCCGCGTCACGGTTCCTCTGCACTGTTCTCTTGACCTCATCCAGGCTCCCATAGTCCCACCGAGAAAGCTGGAATCCCAGTGACCAGTAGGGAGGGATTACAGGCCTGCCAATCAGCTGGGCATCATAAATGGGGAAACTGTTAGCTCATGTCTCTTCCTGACCAAATTTGCATGTCAGAGTTGCTCAGAAAAATTACTCTGTATATTATAAGTGGTGCCTCACATTAAGGAACTCCTGCACCACTTGTTCTGGTGTATCGCCAAAAAAAATGTAGAAGTCAAGGATGCCTCCAATTGTCCTGTAGGTCACCGCTGGAGCTGGCTGCAGAGTCACCTCTGAACACACAAACACACACATAAACACAGATATATTTCTAATATTTCTCTCACTAGAGGGCTTTGATTGACCAAATGTATTTCCTAACAGCTAACGCTAGATTAACCTGTAAACCTAATCCTAATTCTACTTGGTTGATTGAGGTAAGGACTGTTTAGACCCAACTGACAAAAACATGGAAAAAGCACATAATTTGTCAGCGAGTAAGGCCAATGCTGAGAAGCACATAGACTTAACCTTCAAGGTTTGTGCTTATTCCACCTAAATTGAGTCTAAAGGCCCTCAATCCAGTGTAATCCAGTGTGCCATTAACCATAAACAGTCTACCCTGTGTAATCTCCTCACTTTGTTGGATTTTCATCATCTGTCTATCTCTGCAAGGATGAGGATAAAATACAAGAACATACATACAGTACACGCTCAGAACATACACATGCATACATATGTAAAATTGTGTGTATATGTTATATACACACAAACTAACACTCATGGACACACTCGGACATCCACAGACACACACACACACACACACACACACACACACACACACACACACACACACACACACACACACACATATCATAAGCATTCATCATCAGTCATAACTGATGATGTCATGATGTCAGTCTTACATAAGATGTAAGACATGTATCAGAGCACATTGCCATTTCCTTCATTCATCTCCTTTATGGAATAAAACAAAACATGCTGTATTCTCTTATGTCAGCACATGTTTTGACTGGTGCAACAATATATTTGTTTGTGCTGTTGGACAAGAGATAAAAGATGGTTCATCTACCCTTTAACTATTACGCAACTTATTCATGTCTCTATTGGATGTGGCTGTCAGTGATTATGTGTATGCATGAATGTGTGTGCTCTTTGTCAACTTTGAGTACATCTATGAGCAATGTGTGTCACTGTGTGTTGTATGTGTCTATATTTATTAAAACTAGGGCTATAGGTGCTTATTAGTGTACTTCCCTGAAGACTGTGCATTGCTTTGTGTCAGAGTGCACATCTGAACTCCAGTTTGTGTATGTGTGTGTGTGTGTGTGTGTGTGTGTGTGTGGGTGTGTGTTCCTCTTTACCCATAGCATTGCTGTTCATGAGAAAGACTCCAAACGACTTTCCACTTTGGTCTTCCAGACAGAGGAAGAAGGGATAGTGTCCATAGAGGTTATGTGTTCCCTGCAGGGAGGACAGAGAGAGAGAGCGATGAGGAAAGGATGGAGGGAGAGGGGCGGGAGGTGGAGGTGGTAAGGGGGGGAAAGATCGAAGCTGAGGGGGCGATTTTCCTACCTAATCAGCTTACAAGACATTCAATTATAAGCCCTTTGGGAAGGAGAGTACACATGAAGAGAGCACGCGTAAACATGCCATGTGCACACACACACACAGTCGCCCTAAGTAGACCTGTCAACTGTAAGCCTTTAAGCACGCAAACATGTCTGCATGAACTAACAGCAACTGACAAACATGAGCACAGCTCTACGTGACATCTAGTTTTGCACAGTGTGGATCAATGTACATGGAAATGGAGACACTTGTATATATTTATCGTTGTGCATTTCTGTGTGCTTGTGATGAAAGTCCTTCCTGAGAGATGGAAGGCATTTTTTATATCTTACATCAGTTTTTATATCGTGTACCAGTTTTTTTTTTCTTGAGAAAAAAATCATGCAAAAATGACAATATATCATGTACAAGGGTAACTATGTAAGCATCATGTGAAACTCACTGACTGATTAGGTCTCTTTGTGTGTGCATTTGTTTGTATTTCTATAAATATTTTGTGCATATGAGTGAGTGTGCTGGGGATATTAATTAATAATTAATTGACGATTGTTTCTTCACCATCACATATTAGGTAGTAATGTTAATGACAATTCACTTCTTGATGGCTGGTTGATTTATAGTATTTGGATTATTTGCTGTATTTTTTCACCTATTCTTCAGTAATACTAGATTTTCTCCACTGTAGCACTGATGCATAACATGCTCAGTTACAGTAGAACTGAGCATGGAGTCTTCATATTAATAAACTGCTTATTTTACTATATCGTAATGGTAATTCATATCTCAAATGTTGGGCCTTATATTTCATTGAAATTGTCCTTATATTTTTATAAGAAAAACTGTACATGTTTAATTAAGTAACCAATCCACTGATTGTTAATGTTTTTAACTTATCGATCCACGAAACATCCAAAAATCTACAACCCTTGAGTATCTGTGTGTGTATGATGCTCCTTACCCCATTGGGGAAAGCATCTCTGGTGAAGATGGGCCAGGTTTTCCAGTTCATGTCATGGCGATAGTTCCTATGGACATGCTCTCCCAGCCCATAAATATATGAGGCTGGAAGCATAGTAGACAGCTGCAGATACTGGTCTGCAAACACCAGTGGACCCACTGAGGTGTCAAACCTAGATGTGTGTGGTAAAAAGAGAATAACATAGGAGAGAGCAGAAACAAAAATGAGAGAGGAGTGCCACTGTGAAGCGGGATGGCAGACTAATGTGAGTAAGAGCAAGGGAATGTGGAAGAGAGACAGGGGGCATTTGAGAGAAAATGTTAGAAAGAGACAGAGAAGCAGTAAGAAAGAAGGCAAGAGAGAGGGGGGAAGAGAGAGAGAAGGAGAGAGAGAGAGAGGGGAATAGGAGAGAAACAGTCAAGTGTGGAGTTGAGAAGTGAGAAGAAAACCCAGGGGAGAAGACAGACCACCCCATCAAGCTCTAATAAGCCCTCTGTGTAGCATTCATCTGCCCTTCAAAACAATATTTCCACAACTCAGATATAAAGACAAAGGTAAAGGCTGGAAAAAGTGGTAGATATACAGTACGGTACATGTACTGCATGTAGTCGACCAGGCGTGAGAACAAGCGCATACACCTTCACACAGATACATACTGTAGACACGCACAAATACGCACGCACATTAACACATTACTCTTCAATCATACAACATCCATCTATCTATCTGAAGCACACATTCTACCTGATAGAAGTAGTTAGAATCTAATTGTTTTATCTTTAAGTTAATCGGGGGCTGCTGTCTCTATTTTTTTTTTTTTCAGCAGGGAGTTTTTCCAATGTTGTTCCTGCTGCTGATATATCTGTAATTTTGTCATTGTCACCATAAAAATGTTAAACAGTAATCGTGATATTGCTTGTGATAAGAAGCAAAATTACCCCAGTCAGCTCTGTGTTTCACCTATGGTCTGGAAAATGCACACAAGATAACATTGTTTTTATGTAACACGTTGCCTCATAAAGGCAGGTTTATAGAGTAGAGGATTATATGTAATAAGTCTGTGAATACTAATCTCCAACTGATTACATTTTCAAAGTAATCTCATCACTTCTGGTTGAAGGTCAAATAAATTACTGAGAAAGGCAACTGTCACAAACCAGGAGGTGAACTTATGACTATTAACTAATGTAAAACTGCCTGAAGGTTAGTGTGTGATGTAATACTGACACTCCAGTTTGAAGTGGGTGGCCATGACTGAGAAGTGTGAATGAGAGTAAACAAATAGTGTGTTCCAGACTGAGTATGAATTGTTTCAGTCATCTCAGGATCAGGTCAGATAGTATGTTTGCTCTTGTGTCTAGTGTTGAACAATAGGTGCAAGACTGGAATTATACAATTTTAGCAGATACAACAAATACATTCTGGTGTATAAATGGAAATTGTATCCACCCTCATTATCTGCCCATCTGCCTGTCTGATTGGCTGCTTTCTCTCTCTGGTGCACCTAAGATGCCATTGAGTGTTTGGTCATTGTTGGACAGTGTATTAGACTCAATTTACCAACCAAAATAATGTTTAAGGGGTAATATTAAGATTAAGAATAAGAATAAGAGCATTTAAAAAAAAAAAAAAAAAAAGGGGTTACCACCACGATAGTAACACATTTCAGCAAACAGGGCCTTCATTAAGGCAAGATTTGATGTAGGTTCTATTTCTCCACATATAGAGCATATTTGATTACTTTCGCTGTATGTGATATTGTTTTAATGCTTGTTTGTTTGTTTGTTTTTTTTAGTTCAGCACTGCCTTTTCAAAGGATGTCATTTTCAGCATGCACTTTGCTACATCCATCATCAAGTTAAAAACAAACCATATATTCAGCTATTACTAAAAATGGTGTCACATCCATGTAATTTAACCCTGTTTTTTTACATCCTAGTAGTAATAACAACAACAACAACAAGGGCTTTATTGCCCTTACAAGCCCTACTTGTTGCACAGTGCCATATTCTATATAGCATTAATGTTAATAATAGTTTAATGGCCTAATGGTTTTTAATGGGAAGTGTGGGTGTGTGTGTGGCACATGGTTAGGAGGAGTAATTCATTCCAGTGATGTCGCCCAGGGCCCACCTAGATTGACACAGGCGTAATTATGCCGTCTCGCCGCTGTGGGAAGCTGACATGGAACAGGGGAAGGTGGCATTATATGTGAGTGATGCATAACAATGAGATCACTCTGTGGCGCACAGATCACATATTTACATGCATCAAGTGAATTATTGTTTCCCAATAAACAAACATTAGAAAGAAAGGTGGAGAAATGTAAATGCACAGACACAAGGGAGTGTCACATATGAACAGCTTAAGATACACTCTTCCACCAAGTGGCTCTAAGAAACTTGCATAGAATAAAAACAGTGTGAGGAATGCAAGACATCAGACTGAATATTGCATTAAACATTCAACAGCTAATTATTCAAAAATGTTTGTATATGTTTTGCATGCACTAAGACTGTTTTGCTTCAGGGATTACAACCGTACCCAACAATGCTGCGAACCTACTCAATGCGTGTCATAATATTCAGGATAGTTATCTTATGATAAATTGGTCTAATCCTCTATTTTCCTCTATACTGCAGCCACAGTATACCCTACACACTTAGCATTCATGGTAAACATATTATATGCCTGAATGCATGTAATGGTATTTTATTAAATGCGCGCAAAATGTTTTAGTCCGGTGTCTTTAATGTGTCTTCCACCAACTCAAATGGCAAATAAAGTGATTCTGAGTTTGGATTTTACAAGACAGACTAACCCCGCTATCTTCCCACCTCCCCAGAACACACACATACACACACACACACACACACACACACACACACACACACACACACACACACACACACACACACACACAGGTACAAAGACACACACAAACACGCAGTGGGTACTCACAGGACTTTATTGTTCTCCTTCCTGCGCACAATAAGGCCAAAGGGCTTGTGTGTGATCTCCAATATGTTGCTGATGGGGGTGGAGGCTTGAATGTTGTTGATGCTGCTGACGTGCTCATGGGGGACCTCGAACCTCTGCTTGTGGGCATCAGTGATCTGAGGAAAAGAAACAAACACTGAAGAAGTGTGTGTCTGATTATGTGTGTAAGACCTCATATCTTGCAGCTGGGTGTGTTTGTTCGCTCTTGTTAATATTGCTATTTCTATCCCTTTTTTTCTGTAAAGCACTTTGTGTTGAACATGCTTTGATAAAAATGCTTCTGAGGAAGTGGTTGTGTTAGAGTGAGATATAGCAGAAAAGAGAGGGACAGAGAGAGAGGGAGAGAGAGAGAGAGAGAGAGAGAGAGAGAGAGAGAGGGAGAGAGAGTACCTTAAATCGGAGTCGATTCTGTGACTGCATCTCTGCGTGAAATGAGAGTTCCTCTATATCAGCACCAAATAGAGAAGGAGATGGCATTCTCTTCAGGCGGGCATTCATCACTGCCACGTAAACACATGGCAACAACAGAGAGGGAGAGAAAAAGAAGGGGGAAAAAAGTTCAGATAAAACCATAATAAAATAATAAACCTCAATTAAAATCTCATTTTACAATAGCATTTCCCAAAAAAAGTGTCTTTGCACTCTTTAAACATCATTTGTCCTGTATAAATTCTTAAAGCTAAAAACAAGAAAGCAATCAGTATAATATATTTCTTCAATGTAATTTCTCAAAACAGTTCCACTGACAACAAACAGGAAACGCTATAATGACTAAAATTCAAGCCTGTCTAGATTTTAGACAAGAGGAAATTGTTCAGGCTCTCAAATATCCTAAACTATCCAAATTTGTAGAAAATGTTGCTTATATTCAAAGTGTTGATATTCCATGGGCCACATTTTATTTGCCAGTGAAATTTCTCCTCCATGTTGACCACAGGCTTGGCAGCAAATGGACCCAAGAGTCCACCTAACTTCAAAGGTGAATGGGCTTTTTTCTGAGAATGCAACAATAACATATCGTTGGAGATGTTTGTTGTTTATGAGCCAGGCAGCTATGGCATTTCATAGAAAGGCAACATATTGAGCTGCAACACTTGAACACTGCGGTGTTCTGGTTTTGTTCCTCAATTTAAGCATTGCACTTGAACTTCCTCATATGTGGTATGTGGGATGTGTGGTAAAATGTGACTTTCCATAACTAGGCTGGATTTCCAGGTTATTCATCTGCTGTTATGATCAAAGGCTGCAATAGAACACAGAGCTGAGAGTGCTTACAGAGCCTAAGTCCTCTGTTACCTCTGAGGTAAGTTTAGGCAATTTACATTCTAGCCTTGAGAGATACCATGGCTGAATACATTTTAAATTTTTGAATAAAATTAAACTTATATAAGAAGGAGTGCTTTCATTTTCATGTGCCGGAAAAAGCTTGTTGAGTAACATCAAGCCTATCTCAAGTAGGCCAAGAAAAATGATGTAAATGTTTTTGATAATGTTCCTCTAACCCCTAAACATTTTCCATTTTTCGATTTAACCACTTCTGCCACACAATACAAGCCTCCAGAAAATTGCTATTTGAAAAATAGGGTTTTTATATTATTTCAAGAATATGATTGAAAATGTGTTACCAAAGACTACATAAACAACTGTCGAATTGTTCTTCTTGATTTGCACAATGGCCAAGTGTGCATAAGGAAGTGTAATCAAGCAGAAAATAGAAAAACCCGCATGACACAAAGTCAATCATGTTTTCTGATATGCCATATACGCCATATTTCAAATAAAACTGTGCCTTAGGTGGAGTGAGGGTATAAATGAAAAAAAAGGAGTGATGTGTGGAAAAACATAAAGAGAGAGAGAGAGAGAGAGAGAGAGAGAGAGAGAGAGAGAGAGAGAGAGAGGAGGGAGAGATGTACCGGTTGGGCTAGGTTGCTCTACTGACTCCACTGTGTATCCATGTTGTTTTGAAAAGAAACACCAGGGAGCGTTCCTCTCATCCAGCGGACTCCAGCAACATCCACGCTGCTCACACTTTTGCTGTAGAAGCAGGATGGACATTGTTCTGGTTTTTGTTCTCATCGTCAACATCATCCATATCTGCATTACTATCAGCACTGCTTCTGGAGACAGTATTCATGATCATCACTGACCTCATGAAAGATAATCAAAATCAATATCATTGCAATCATTATCATCAATGTCATTACCATAAGCAGCATTATTAAAACCATTCACAAGGGTAACAAAATCATCATCACTGTCATCAACACCAGCTTGATGAACACAGTCTCAAATCAAAGGAAGCAAAATTAATTTTATGTGCCGTTTATTTAAGTTAAAAAAAAAAAAAAAAGTCACTCTTCATGGAAATATACCTTTGAAGCTGCACCATCAGGGAAACAATCCACTCTTTGACCCAGTGGAATGATGTCACATGTAGGATGTACTTCTGCAGTATCTGTCAAAAGACAAAGCACTCAATTTCCTTCAACACTTCAGCAAAATAATAGTATTCAATTGATATCTGTAAACTATGGGCCCTATCTTGTGCCACCCGCTACCCGCTGCCACTACCCGCTACCCGCAAATTGCGGATTTAGGAACTTCCGCTATCCCTAAACGGTATCTTGCGCCCACGCTACCCGCTATCCCTTATGCCGACTCCGTCATTTGCGCCTGGAGGTGTGTCCGTGGGCGTGTTTCATGTGCTATTCCTAATATTGCTATCTTGCGCACACTCTTTAGGGAAAGCCCAAACTTTATCCCTAAAGTTTGGGCTGTTACAAGAGCGCGTCCAGGCGGCTTCAACGCACACCCCGATGGAGCCACACCGCGCACACGGTCGGACTGATACCGGGACGCCGCCGGAATGGACTGAGTATATTACTCATACAGACTGTTTAGAGGAAAGACTGTTTTAATTGGACACTTACGCCAGCACGTTTTATTGTTTTATCATAAGCCAGCACCTGTGCTATATTTTTATTTTTAATATTTTATTTGCCCAATCTACCTTGTCAATAAATTAGTTTACACATAATTCCACCTCTGCCTCTTGTGTGTGTGTGGTGTGGCCCGGGGATTTTACTCAATCAGTACAACCTTGTGACATGTCCACTTGGACACATGTGGCTCCACCTCCCGAATTAACTCGCCTATAATATAATATATAATATGTATATACATAAAGCCACCTTGCTTTAGCCTCAGTAGAACCCCTGAGAAAATCTACCTTCCTCTCTCCATCACGGGTTTCGGTTTGCAGATTTAGGATAGCGCAGCCTGCCCTTAAAGGCAATGGCACCGGGCACACTGATGGGTGTAATTGGTGTAACGCCCAAAACACGCCTATGCATAATATAGCGGGTAGCGCAGGTATTTTGCGGATAGCGGGAGGTGCACAAGATAGCAACTTTTACGGGGGAACGCCTCTTCCTAAATCCTAAATCCGCAAATAACGGGTTTCGGGAGTCTGGCGCAAGATAGGGCCCTATGTCTTAGAGAAGTGGTGAAGTTTCTTTCTTTCAGATATCACCTTGATTAAATTAGTGTTCTATTTTCAGGAATCAAGGAACGGATGCAGGTGATCGCTCAAGCTCACTGCCCAAAGTCCCAGAGGTGAAGACGCAGTGGGGGCACACCAGTGGCACAGGGGTCGGATTAGGAGGAATACATTATCAGTGGGCGGGGTAGAGGCTGGCATCAGTGATCACCAATCAAATCAGCTCTTCTCATCCCCTTTAATAGCACTGCACTCCCCACCATTACCTACTGGGGCATTTTCACAGTGGTGTCCTTTTGTAGGATGAATTCACATTTTTGGAGAGGGTGAAAGCCTGGTCATCGTGTTTTCAATGCATAATGATGCTGATGTGATATTTTGGATGTTTAAGTGTTTCAGTGTTTCAAAACAAGGAAACTGAACAAACAAACAAGCAAATTAATAAATAAATACATGCATGCATGCACACATACATAAAAATGTGGCAAGGAATTTTTCCCCCAGCTTGTAGAGTGCTTTCATTAAATGATTTTCCTTAAGTGAAAATTTTGCCTTTCATTAGGCCTACTCATATTTACCTATATTTTAAAAGCCCACAATAATGCTACATTGCCAATACTATGAGTAAGCAGTAATCAGTTTAAGCCATTTACTTGATTACATAAACTCGCAAATCCCTAGAATAATTCTGACTAAGTAACCTATTTATTTAGTTTTCCAGAGAGAACTGTCTAAAGTGTCTTCCACATCATCATCGCAGCCATAGACCTTTCTCTTTGGCAAATAAGAACACCATCTTGCAGGGGCTACTTTTGGAGCACTTGTTGCACAAAGGATGACGCATGCATTTGTATTCCAGGAACCAGCGGTTTTGGGTGAGGATGTGAAGTGAGTTTTACATTCATGGCTAAGGCTTGAGGAGTGCAGCTTAAGTAGGTTAGTGGCTTTGTACCGCTTACCAAACAACACACTTTTCTCTTTGCCCTTGTCCCTCTTTTGCCCTGAGGTCTTTTCAAACTCTAAGGCTCTTATTTGGAGGCTCTTATTCGGAAGGGCATCAGCTCAACCTCACAGGCTTTCACCACCCAATCCACCTCTTTCATATGAAGAGCAAGCTTCAGATCCTCAGAGCTGCCCCCAGCTTGAATCAAGCTTAATCTATGCCAAGGGCCTGCATGGCATTTGGACCCTGCACTTCCAAATCCATCAGCCTCTGCTCCCACAGACCGACACAGGCCCTTGACTGTACCACCAGCTGCTAGCCCTGGTTTAGCAGCTACTGCCCTTACCCCCAAAGTTTCTAACATTAAGAATTAAATTTCTGCCTTTTGAGCATTGGAAAGCAAATCAACTGTGATATCAAAAAAAAAAAAAAAAAAAAAAAAAAAACCTCACTACCAGAATCAAATCAATGCATCTCTCAAACCAGGCCTCAACACACTAGCTGCTGCAAAAACTTTAAATACTTTTGTTTGCAGCTGTAAACATGCTTTAGAATGTAGCTTGCATAATAATAATAAATTATATTAACCAAAATAGCTGCTCACCCCGACAACTTCAGCAGTGCAACATGAGTTTATATATGCTATTTACAATACTTACAACAAATGGTTAAAACACACTAAATCATTTGACTGGTAACACACATCAATGTGGGACAAAGAAGCACTGGTCTAAATATCGCTCAAATAACAACAAATGTTTGGTGTGGACCACAAGGTTATGAAATCACTGTTTTTAAAAGAGAAAGTTTAGAGGAAGAACCAATCAGCTCTGAGTACTTCTCCAGGCAATCCCCCGACACCAGCCAGTCAGATGGTACCACCTAGAGAGCTCACACAAAGATCCTTTCACACACACAAAGACCACTCACACCATCACCAGAGGCAGACACAAAATAACCTGAAAACATTAAGGCACACCCCACTACAAAGCCCTAACAGTGAGCACTGATGATGATTTGCACTGTATAAACACGGAAGCTGTGCTGAATAGTCTGCTGAGTAACTAGTTTGGTGTGTACAAAAGCAAAGAAATTTGTGTACTTTTTTCAACAGCCTGGTGCCAGTTGCACAAGATTTAATGTAGGACCCACTTTGGATTAGACATGCATAATTGCATAGCAGTTTGAAAATTCACACAACATCCCTAACTGAATGACCTAAAATCCCATTACCAGCTGGGACTTGAGCTCCATATAAACAGGTTAACTGGTATTTCAGTCCTGTGTTCTGAACACTGCAGCAGTCCTGGGAAATCCTTGGTTTTGGCTCATAGGTGTAAAAGGCATCACTTATTTGCAACCCACATATTCAGAACGATATATAACAGTACATTTAGGGAGACATTTTAGGAAGACATTTCTAATCACATTTCATTTAAGTGTAACTTGTTTGATGTGTTTTTTTTTTTTTTGTTGTTGTTTGTTTTTTTGTTTTTTTGGATGAAAACCCTCTTGCTTGGTGTAAAAGTGGTATAAGGGGCTACAGATTGAACATCATACCTACTGCCTTCAGATGGCTATAGGAATTTAATCATCTGTAAGCCATGCATTCTGCAAGAAGTTCTGGATGGCAAAATACTGGAATCAGCCTTCAGTCTTACTGGCATTATTGCCATAAACAAATGAAAGTTTTTTGCTGGACAGAAAAATCCCTGATTCTTGGGAATTTGGATAAATCATGCCCCACTAAGAAAAATGACATTTCTGTTGGAAATTTACAACATTTTAATGAATAAATCAAGTGCATAATCAGGGGGTCCTTTGCACATTTGTAAGGTTCTTTTATAGGTTTATTTTTAATTTTTATTAATTTAATGATTATATGTTGGCCCATGCCCTACAAAACCAGTTATCCTCGGATAGGAGATAATAATTTCAACTTGATTAAAACAACAAAAAGTAATAATTTCATTGAATAATATATTTACCACATGAAAGAGTACATCATATGTATTAAAAACTACAAACGATGAGTTTTGAACAATATTTAGTATTATTTTGTGGTTGCTCAAAATGTGTCCCACATATCCGTCACCACCGTCAGATATATATATTAAAAACAAACAAACAAAAAACAAACAAACAAACAAAAAAAAAAACTCTACAACTACAAGGTCAATTACATTCCTGAGGACCCCTTTTCAAACCTTCAGCTCTACTGCATGCTTCAAGACCACTCAGGCTCCTGTAGGTTTGCTATTTTCTCTTAAATCTCTTCATATTTTTGGACACTGCTACTGTCACAACCATAACATGTCAACACCATCTCTTTTGTATAAAAAATATTAGATTAGATTATAGAATAAATGTAAACTTTTTAAGAAGAGGTCTGATGCAGGTAGCAACAGGAGGGAAACAAGATGGCTAATGTGAACAACTCATGCTTATCATGTGAAAGAGCAGGTTTTTTTCACCACCGTCAGACGTCACCACCGTCAGGTTTTCTGTCTGACGGTGATGACTGAAGTCTGAAAAATGCTTATAACAGTGCTCAGGATTGTTATTTTTTGTACCAAATAGTTAAATAAAGTTGTTAAGCAAGAAGCCATTAACTTGAGTGGTATAAATTTTGGAATTGTATGTTGTAATGAGGCCACTGTCACTACCATCAGATTAGTGTCACCACCGTCAGAGGCAGTTATATTTGTTTTAAATGAATATACTTACAATATGTTTGGAAAAATGCCTATTTTATGAAAAAAATGCAAAATGAGGAGGTTGCACCGGTACATTGCTGAACAGCCAAGACCTTGGCCTATAATGATATACCTTCAGATTTTGTAATTTAAATCACTTTTTTTTTTTTTTTTTTCAAAATTAAAACCTGTTTTATCCAAATTCCCAAGAATCAGTGAAATATGTCTGCTGGTTGAACAACTTATATCAACAAGAGTAATAGTACATAAATAGTACATAAAGGGTTTTCATGATTTTGGAGGGTTTATGAGAGAGTGTCTTTGCCAATGAAAGCCACAGAAATGGTGCAGAACTCTTGTGTTTGTGCTGAGAGGACTTTGGAGGAGGCAGAGATGCAAGTGTATTTCAGGACAGCAAATTGCACTGAGCCACCCGATTTGTATCGGCCGCCATGCCTGGTTTTTTGAACTACGGGTCAGGAACCAAAATTGCTCAGATTTGCCTGTTTGCAATAAGTCCCACATGAGAAGTTATGATGGCATGTTTTAATGAGCTTGGGTCACAAGGTAAGGCTGGATTTCAGGAATCTATGTCCTTAGGCGGGGACACAGGGTGAAAAAGTTTAGGTGCCCATGTATTCTGTGTTTAAGTGATAGACTAGTTGAGGGAAACTTTGCGGATGAATCAGGCAGTTCATGCTGAGTTCAGGGTGGTCATTCTGATGATGTGGAGCTGAATCAGATGTCCTCCTTACACTGCAGGGTGCACGCTATGTAGAATAAGCCCATTATTCCTGTTTCCTCACAGTCGCTGTCTCTTTTGTGTCATTTGCCAAGGGTAAACAAATGTAAGAGGACACAGTCAATCCTCAAAGAGTCAGGGAAAGTGTGTGTGTGTGCACGTGTATTTATGCATCCACATGTGCTTTCACGCATGTGTAGGCCTGTAAGTGTGAGTTTAGCGTGTTGACCTATGTGGGTGTTTTCACACCTATGTACTTTTCATGCATGAATGTGTGTGTGTGCATGTGTGAGTGTGTTCTCTCATGAAAAAAAAAACAAAAAAAAAACTGTGTCCTCATCTTGCTCTCTGATTTTTTTTTTTTAAATATTTCAACTTCACTTTAAATTTCAGCTCCATTTTGATATGTTTTTGTAAGTCTTGTATAGTAACCTGCTTATCTTGAATCTCCTTAAATAAGAAACTTTTTTGAAAGAGAGCATTAGAATAGAGTAGCTAATCCAGTTTACTTTCATGTCAGAACAGCACTCACATATTTTACCTATTTTTCACTTAGTTTGAAATATTATTTTAGGTTTTGTGTCATTTAAAGCTGCTGTAGGCACATTCGGTGAAAGGTGGTCATTTTGGTGTAATTTTTCGACGGCAACAACAACACCCTCAGTCCCTGCTTAATTTCAGTTCTGCCTCCATATCGCTCCGACCCACATGCAGACACATGCACATGGCTAGAGGAAGAGACAGAAGAACACACAAGATGACCGAAGTAAATTTAATTTGACGAAAGGACATTTTACCTGACCAGCAGAAATTCTGCCAGCTCAATGTCTCTTTTGAACTCGCTCAAGTCCCACTGCTCTCGACATCACTGAAAAAAACCTCCAGTGTTTGAGTTTTCCCCTTAATCTTTCTCCTTTTTGTGGCTTTTGTTTCATTTTGGTATCACTTTGTTTTGCTGGTGTGGCTATGTAAGCTTTTTGTTGGCAGTGAAGAAGTAGAATAAAGAACCTGCGCACTCATCTGCTGTAATGTTTAAGTTAAATTCAACTTTTTGAGCCTAGGCCCTTTGTCAGGTCAAATTTAACTTATCTTTTGGTTATGAACAGTTGTTGGATATATGATGCTTGATATGACTGTCTTTTCTATCTATTTGTGTGTGTGTGTGTGTGTGTGTGTGTGTGTGTGTGTGTGTCTTCACCTACCATCATCAGTCACTTTCTTCTGGACGACAAAGAGAGCTATTAGAGTGATGGCCACGACAGTCATCAACAGGAACAAGACTATCAGGGTCAACTCCAAACTAGAGAACCTCCTCTTCCCCATCTAACAAACGCACGTCCACACACATGCATGCATGCAGACACACACACACACACACACACACACAGACACACACACAAACACACACAGAGAGTGATTACAAAGGCCAACATCATTAACACCCACTAAATGACCCGAAGTTCAGAAAAGGCAAGGTCTCAAAGACTTCCTCCCTGCTTAATGAGGCCCACCGGCAGGACACACACATACCTACACACACAGACACACAGAATATCAACAAATGTAAACACACACACACACATTTTCAAGCACACACAGTGAAAACAGCAAGTACAAAAATATACATCCAACACCCATGGAGAGAGTTTTCTAAAGGTGAAAGAAAGAAAAAAAGAAAGATAGAAAGAAAGAAAGAAAGAAAGAAAGAAAGAAAGGAAATGGAGAACAAAGAGAACAGAGGACAGGCAGACAGTTGACAAAAATGCCTGCCAGGCCAGGCCTAGTCTTCACAAACACACCCATCATATCACTCAAGCAATTAGGCTTCACTCCAATATACTGTTGGAAACAAAAAGCAAGGTGAATGTGTGAGTGTGTGTGAGTGTGTGTGTGTGCGTGCGTGCGTGCGTGCGTGCGTGCGTGTGTGTTGTGTCAGGTGAATGAGAGGCTTATAGCCATCCTGTTTAATGTGCTGTGAAGAGCAGGCGAGGGCAAAGAGAGAGACGGGGAGCCAAACATGTGCGTGCCCCCATGTGTTTGCATTCAGCGGTACATCATGCAGAAGCACTGCTGAGCACACAAACATATACAAAAACACAATGTACCACATGCACACACACACAGTTGTGTTTCCATCACTTCAAAGGACATTATATTTGACTTACATTCATTCCCTCGAGACGTATCCTAACCCTAACTATAACCGCCATTTACCTAACCCTAACCCTTACCCTAACACAACACTACAGTTACCTTAACTTTAAACCAGGTCTTCACCCTAAAATGAATAAGTTTATAGTGTTCCTGTAATAAAGGCTAGCTTCCACAACATGGCTGTGTAAACAGATTTACTTCACAAACACATACACACACACAAAGATCACATAGTACAAACCTTACAACGTTCTCGTACTTGACTCAAACTAAATGTATTACAGTAATATGATCTATCTAAAAATAACTTACACCCATATCAGTTAGCCTGTGGGATTTAACCCCCCCCCCCCCCCTCCCCCCGCCTAGGTGTCACATAACCATCAACATAACCATAAACAGCCGCAGCCATAAAAAATTAACACCCTGAAATTACTGTATTATAGTATTAGCAGTGAGAAGCACTGGAGAAAAAAAATGGTAAAACAAAATAGCCAGGAGGTAGGAGACACCGAACATTGAGCTTTAAGCAGATTCATTATAAACTCCCTTACACTATGAAGTGAACAGTCAATTTTAAACATTTTCATTATGCACTTATGTTGTTTTATAAACCTAAAAATGCATTAATTTTACTTCTCCCTTTGGTTTAATTTGTATATTCTGGTATAAATGTAAATGAAGAAAAATCAAAACTTCCCTATAGGGAGTAGCCTAGCTCTTCGGTTGCTGTGCCCCTAATCAACTTTGTATTTTTGAAGTTTTGTGAGTAACATTACAACTGTACTAAAAATCCTCTATAGCTGTAAAAAACCTAAGACTACGTCCACTTTGTCTTGGTTATTTTCATTTGAACATCTTTTATTATTATTATTATTATTATTATTTTTAACTATTATCAAAGGAATACTGATGCAGTGTCCATGAGTTTCACATTTCCAGCATTATCATTAACTTTCTGTGTAAAACTGTGTAATATGACGAACTGTGTGCTATAGGCAAATGATGAAAAAGAAAGACAACAGATAGAAGGTGAATATCATGTGTACAATGAGAATAGTTTATATGTAATAGTTTCTATTTAGGGGCCATTTGGTGAAAGAAAGGAAATGGAGAACAAAGAGAACAGAGGACAGGCAGACAGGCACATCTTCATTGGCCCATAACTGCATGTGGGAATGTATGAAAAAATCTGATCTCTGTTTTAATTTAAAGTTCAAAGCTTGCTCTTTCTTGGGATATAAAACATTTTTTCTTTATGCAAGTTCTTCCTCTTTTTTTTTTTTTGTTATCCCAAACATGGGGCTATTTCACCAATTGCGTTTTTAAAAATGGAGGAAAAATAAGGACGTGCCAAAATCGCACCAAAATCGACACATCCCTCACTAAATTGGCCGTATCTCAAAAAGTATCCATCCGAGCAAACTAAAATTTTACAGTGTGCCTATTGGATACATAAGGAGCAACTGGTGAATTTTTCAGAATTTTTTGAGACCCAAGTGCGTGGGATGTCCTGAAAATTTGGTGAAATGACATGGAATGACCCTTTAGTTAGTTAGTTAGTAAGTGCTATTAACATTCACTGAAGTTGCAGTTATTCATTGTGAAGCCTGCTTTCCTCACGATATCCATCTATTATCTAACATCATATAAATCATACTGTATCATGCAAACAAATGCTATCTCTAAAGCCAGCCTGTGATCTGATCTGAAAATGAATGTGGAAACAAATTGTTTACCTCAGTCAGTGTACAATACAAAGTAAAGGTTACTTCTATGGAGTCAGACAATTGGAAAGTTTGCAGCGATCCTACCTTGGCTCTGTCTGGTGTTCAGGTGAAGTGTTCCTGCTAGACAATGCCTTATTCTCTATATATCGTGGCCTCTTGGTCCTCACGCCTCATATACTTCCTATTGTATGTGTATGTATGTATGTGTGTGTGTGTGTGTGTGTGTGTGTGTGTGTGTGTGTTTTATAGCCCCAAAGCCATAAAATGTGAGATAACTTTCTGCAGTGTGAGAAAACATCAGCAGCCTCGCTCCAGATACCTCGTTTGATTCCACAGTGCTGATGACTGTGTGTGTGTGCGTGTGTGTGTGTAAATAACTGGAAATCGTTACAAAACAAGGATGTTGGATGTTGAGTCACAGCGTATGAAATAGAATTTCTAATCCATGGGTCAACTACAACCACACACACACACACACACACACACACACAGAGACTTGACAGTATAAAAACACTTACTGCTAGTTTATTATACATATCATATCATACTGTTAGCAATAAATCATGATTGAAGTTTCAGTTACACGTGTGATTGATGACACTGCAGTTATCGACAGTATGATCTGAGATTGTTGTGGATTACAGTGAACTGCTCCTCCTACTCCTTTTAACTAAAATGCCATTTTTTTTTATGAAGTCACATGTTGACTGCCTTCTCTTACTTTCAGCAAAACAAACATGCAAAAATCAACCAATATATGTGCAATGATTTATTTTATATTTTATAGTTTATTTAAGTATAATTATGTTTAACCAACAGTAATTGACTTTGATGAAAATGTTGCTTAGCAGAGGTGCTAGACTTTGCCTTTATTTTTGACTTTGTCTTTGTATTTGATGTTGTTTTTGTTTTGAATGCATTTCTCACTGTCATTGAGATGACAATGAGTCCAGATGAACATTCATCAGCAGGAGACATTATAATAAACTAATACTAAGACAAAAAAAAAAAAAAAAAAAAAATACAACTATGTGTTAATATTGCTGTCAAATAAAATAAGAGTAAAACCATGGATAGAGTTCAAAATGAGATGACGCACTTGGCACTATTGTTGAAATGTTCCCAGGCAAGCCACCAACAAGACCAGAACCCTCTCCCTCTGAATGGCGAGCTGTCTTTAACCGGTGTTATGGTGTATGTATTGACTAGGGATGAGAGAGTACACCACTATCTGTCTCTGTATCTGTATCTGTTTAACCATCTACATTATCCGTATCCGTACTCGGAGTGGGCGGGGCCGAAACCGGAAGTGGGCGAAACTTAACCCGGAAGTTGGCTGAGTTTGACCGGAAACGTTTGGGCTTAACCGGTAGGTTATTTTAATGCTGCGTTCCTTTGGGTAAAAAAAAAAACAAGTCGGAACCAGAACAAAAATGTGTTGAGCCCAACTTCCAATGTAAATGTGTTCCATTGTATTAGGTTGGAAGTAGTGGAAACAAACATGGACGCCCCCACGAAGCTAATGTTTCTTCAGCTAGTTTATATTCAATTAACATTGTTCAGTAACCTTAATGTTAGCAAACATGAGCCAGCTAAACCAAGTTTACAGTGCCAACGTTAACGTTGGCTAGCACCATCGTTAGCAAGCTTGCTGGACGAGAGCATAATGTTCGCAATTTATTGAAAAGGCATCAAAATACAGTTCGGCCAACATTACATGGGACTAATGAGAAATTGCAACGCATCGAATGTTTCACTCTGCTCAAAATACAAGATAAAATCAATATTCGAGGGAAAATAAATTCCACTGTGGGCACTGCCATGTTGAATCTGCTCCATAAATAACGAGCTTGATCTACAACGAAAAGCTCCAAGTTCCCGTATTGAAATTCCGACTCCTTCTGGTGTTCCATTGCTATATTCCATGTAGGAGGTCAGTTTTTTCCAAGTTCCGACTTGGTTCAATGTACAAAGGAACGCAGCATAAGCCTGAAATTGCTATATTTATTGTTTATTGGAAAACTATTTACAGAACAGCCTCAGAAGCTCTGTGATACCGAGTATTTACAGTGGTTTTGCAGCCGGTGTTTCCTGTGCGTGGGCGTTTTCAATGGAAAATAAGCTGTCTGCGAATCAGCTTTTCAAAAGACGCATGCGCAACACGAGTAGCTACGTAGCAAGCTCGGTTGAAATGTTCAGCAGCAACTGCAAGTCAGTCACTTGACAGCTAGCTACCGCTAACGTCATTAGCTGGCTAGCTAGTACAGGAACGTTAACATTAGTTTGTTCTTTCATCTGCATCGTGCCAATCAAAATGGGTGAAAATACAACTTCAATTGAGTAACCTGGCATGTTTCATCGATTTAGGCTATTGCAGGTTTTATGAGAAAGAGGTGTTCTCTGACGTTTATCACTTTGGTGCGTAGCCTGCCTGATGGTCAACTGGGCATGTTTGTGTGTCATTTCATTGACCATGTAGGCTAGCTGGTGGCATTGCTGTGTGTTTGCATCACCCCATGGCACATCCGAATAGTTCAGATCTCATGGTAAATTCCAACATTTTGTTGGTAACATTGGGGCAAAATGCGCACACGTGTCTATCAAAATCGAGTCTTCGAGTTGATAGTATAGTTAAAAACCATATTATGCATTTTTATTAATAAATAAATGGCCAAAATTTTTCGAGCTCGCGCCCTTGTGGGCGCTCGTATGAGATTGGGACCACAGCATGACTACACAAAGACGTCACCACTTGCCGCTGGTGTGTGTATATATATATATATATATATATATATATATATATATATATATATACTGTATATATGCTGGTGTGTGTGTGTGTGTAAATATACATGTAGTTGTATACAACTACGGTGAGAAAGTGTCAGACTCTCAGTGCATGCAGCCAAAATAAAATCAAAATAATATACTTTGTGTGTTGAGCTAATGTATGTGTGTAAGTGGTGTGTGTGTGTGTGTTAAGACTGTGGGCTCTAGTTTCGCAGACCAGGCGAGGCGGGGGCGTAGCGCAGATGCGCTTCGCCAACTGGGTGTGGCCAGGCGGATTTTCCAAGTTTGGCACGCCGTTCTCGGTGGCGCAAGTACTCCGCCGTCCCTCCTACCGGCGCAAGGGAGGAGAGAAGGCGTGGAGTGGGTTTGACACAGCCGATTCACATTTAACCAATCAAATGAGCCCCTGTCCTCGCCTTTAAAATGCGCTGCGCGAAGGCGTAATGAAAGTTTACACAGCTGACAAGGAGGTCTACTGCCGCAGGCGGAGCGGAGCCCAGGAGACAGGCGCGGAGCGGAGACCGGCGAGCTGTGCGCACACGTCACCAAAACCTCACAGGCAGGCTTCCGGGATGTCAGGCACATGAACGATGCAATAAATACCGAAAAAAACACTATTCAATGCTACGATCACAATCAGCACATACATATATCTCCATATCAACTGTCCCGTCACAGCTGATGTCAGATCAAAGGAGATTGACACTGTTTATGCTGATTGTGAGGTTTTGGTGATGTGCGCCAGGCAGCCAAACTTCCACTGCGCCGGCTCCGCTCCGCCTTGCGCGGAAAGTAGACGTGGTTTCAGGAGGCGAGCTTTTGGCGCAAAACTGTCACTGCGCCAAGCCGAATCTGTCGGCACCTCCCCCCGCTGCGCCACCACTCCCATCTCCGCGCAAGTCCGTCTGCGAAACTTGGACACTGTCCGCCTCTGCCGTTTCGCCGGTCGAAACTAGCTCTGCGCGGGGTTCGCCTCACTGCGCCACCCCGCGCTGCGCCGGGAAACTAGAGCCCTGTGACTCTACCACGTCCAGTACGAGCAAAGTTTTCCAACTGACTTTATATCAGAAACCATACGGTAAGAGGGAGCAGACCCAGCCCCTAAAGGCGTGTTCACACCGGACGCGATAACGCAAATTCGCGCTTCAAGTTTACATTAAAAGTCAATGCAAAGACGCGATTACACACGATTTCAGGCCAGGCGGCATGTTTGACACGATACACGCAACGCGATGACGCTTCATCGCATCCAATGCCTCATTGTGCAAGTTGAAAAATTTCAACTTTTGACGCAATATCGTGTGATGCTTTGACGCAATAGCCAATCAGTGTTGATATTCTCCCTACGTCACCTATGTCAAAAACTGCCAAGGAAATCGAAAAATGGAGGACAATATTATTGTTGCCGTGTACGGGCTGCCGGGCTGCCGTGTGCGGGCTGCTGGGCTGCCGGGCTGCCGTGTGCGGACTACCGGGCTGCCGGGCTACCGGAGCTCTACGACACAACCTGTGTTCTGTACAGGGACCACACCAAGAAGGAGCAGGCGCGTGCGGACTACGCCATACACTAACTCTGCTCAAAAGTAGCGTCTCTTACGAACCAAGTTTAGCAGAAACTCGGGGCACACGGCGTAGGGGAGGGTCGCTGTGTGTGTTGTGTGTGAGCGGCACACCACTGTACTGTGTGTATGTAGTCGTTTCAGCCGAGCATCCGGCTCATGCCTAGTATTGATATTTGCTTTCCATCTTTAGAGATTCTGAGTCCTATTTTTGTTTATTTATTTATTTATTTTTGAATGACTTTTAAGACATGCGCCCATGCCATTGCCATGTTAACCTTAAACAGTCACAGCAGGCGTATAGACCAGCTATGGAGATAGTTTTACAAAGGCATGCAGTTTTACCTGTATTAATCTGGTGGCATAAATATCAATGTTTGTGGCTATGCAAACTATAAAACTGTGAAAGCGTGTTTGGCTGTATCTTATGCTGATGTCCTATTTTTAGTGTTTCAAACTTTCCCATTGTAGACTGACAGAATTTACAGAGGGAAATAAGCATATCTGTTGTATTATCAAAACACAAAACACAAAACAGAACAATCAGGAATTAAATTTGGGAAGTTTTCTTGTAAAACAAATTTGTCCTCCAAAGATTTTTAGCAGCTTTAATGTCACTTTAATGTCAGATGGTTAACACTATTAGATATAGTGACAAAACCTATGATTTCACCGAGAAAATGCCACATAACTGGTCAGGAAATGAGTGTGTTTGAGTTGTGTTAGCTGCAAATGCCGTGAAACTGACTCATGGTGAGGTGATAAGAGGAAAGTGGAGGTGGGGCCAGTTTCTGCTCCTGTGCACAGAGCCCATAATTCCTAGCTACACATCTGGCTGAGATGCTTCAACCTGATGCTTAAAACCAATATTTACTCCATGTTCCAACCATGTATGTATGCATGTATGTATGTAGGGGAGAGTGGGGTAAATAGTGCCAATTTTTACTTAAAGTGCCTTTAAAGCAAGGCGATTACAGTAATGCCTCCAACTAAAATATGCACATATAGTTTAGGATGTTGTGCATCCCTGGGAACAATCACTTTGGATCTTATATAAACTGTTTGAGAAATATAGCTTTCGAAAAAAAAGTGGTTTTGTGGCACAACTTGCACCTGGTGCGGGGTAAATTGTGCCATTAGAGAGAATACACTGGGGTAAATTGTGCCATTGATAATTGAAGTAAAACAGATCATTTTAATCTCACAAATGATAATGCTATATAAAAGCAAAACAAATTCAATACAAAATTATTTATTTAACATTTATTTATTATTTTAACGGGATCACAGGCCACTTTTCTATAACAAGGCCTAGCGCCACATGAACACGTACCCAGAACAAAATAAAACTTCCAAAATGAGCACCTGCAAATCATCTTCATCTGAATCTGAATAGTTTTAATGATCAAAGGTAAGAAGACAATGTACAATAACAATAAAATACAATAAAGTAATATACAGTATATAATCACAAGTTGTGCCACTGGCACAACTTACCCCAAGGCCCTTTGGCACAAATTACCCCAAGCCCACCATTTTGAAAACAATGCATCCCCCAGCTGTTTTGAGCTAACATCATGCTAACTGTATAGACTCATGGTGTAGCTTACTAAAGTACTAAAACCTGCGTGAACTGTTTTCAAAGTTTTCTATAATTTTTCAAACACAGCAATCAAAAAACCTTGATCATGGAAATTTTACTTTGGAGGGCAAAAAAATGTTTTTTGAATTTAAATGTGCTTATCTCTCAAGCCATGTGTCTCCCTTCTTTGCAGGATAAGTGAAATGGATGCCTCTTCAAAAATATGTGGTCACATGACCAACTTCTTCTATGGTTTTCTAGATAACAGGGGTGGCACTACTTGCCCCTTGGCACAAATTACCCCACTCTCCCCTATATATGTACAGTACAGGCCAAAAGTTTGGACACACCTTCTCATTCAATGCGTTTTCTTTATTTTCATGACTATTTACATTGTAGATTCTAACTGAAGGAATCAAAACTATGAATGAACACATGTGGAGTTATGTACTTAACAAAAAAAGGTGAAATAACTGAAAACATGTTTTATATTCTAGTTTCTTCAAAATAGCCACCCTTTGCTCTGATTACTGCTTTGCACACTCTTGGCATTCTCTCCATGAGCTTCAAGAGGTAGTCACCTGAGATGGTTTTCACTTCACAGGTGTGCCTTATCAGGGTTAATTAGTGGAATTTCTTGCTTTATCAATGGGGTTGGGACCATCAGTTGTGTTGTGCAGAAGTCAGGTTACTACACAGCCGACAGCCCTATTGGACAACTGTTAAAATTCATATTATGGCAAGAACCAATCAGCTAACTAAAGAAAAACGAGTGGCCATCATTACTTTAAGAAATGAAGGTCAGTCAGTCCAGAAAATTGCAAAAACTTGAAATGTGTCCCCAAGTGGAGTCGCAAAAACCATCAAGCGCAACAACGAAACTGGCACACATGAGGACCGACCCAGGAAAGGAAGACCAAGAGTCACCTCTGCTTCTGAGGACAAGTTCATCCGAGTCACCAGCTTCAGAAATCGCAAGTTAACAGCAGCTCAGATCAGAGACCAGATAAATGCCACACAGAGTTCTAGCAGCAGACCCATCTCTAGAACAACTGCTAAGAGGAGACTGCGCCAGTCAGGCCTTCATGGTCAAATAGCTGCTAGGAAACCAATGCTAAGGAGAGGCAACAAGCAGAAGAGATTTGTTTGGGTTAAGAAGATGAGTCCAAATTTGAGATCTTTGGTTCCAACCGCCGTGTCTTTGTGAGACGCAGAAAAGGTGAACGGATGGATTCCACATGCCTGGTTCCCACTGTGAAGCATGGAGGAGGAGGTGTGATGGTGTGGGGGTGTTTTGCTGGTGACACTGTTGGGGATTTATTCAAAACTGAAGGCACACTGAACCAGCATAGCTACCACAGCATCCTGCAGCGACATGCCATCCCATCCGGTTTCCGTTTAGTTGGACGATCATTTATTTTTCAACAGGACAATGACCCCAAACACACCTCCAGGCTGTGTAAGGGCTATTTGAGCAAGAAGGAGAGTGATGGAGTGCTGCAGCAGATGACCTGGCCTTCACAGTCACTGGACCTGAACCCAATCCAGATGGTTTGGGGTGAGCTGGACTGCAGAGTGAAGGCAAAGGGGCCAACAAGTGCTAAACACCTCTGGGAACTCCTTCAAGACTGTTGGAAAACCATTTCAGGTGACTACCTCTTGAAGCTCATGGAGAGAATGCCAAGAGTGTGCAAAGCAGTAATCAGAGCAAAGGGTGGCTATTTTGAAGAAACTAGAATATAAAACATGTTTTCAGTTATTTCACCTTTTTTTGTTAAGTACATAACTCCACATGTGTTCATTCATAGTTTTGATTCCTTCAGTTAGAATCTACAATGTAAATAGTCATGAAAATAAAGAAAACGCATTGAATGAGAAGGTGTGTCCAAACTTTTGGCCTGTACTGTATGTATCTATCTATTGAAGTATATAGATAGATAAATATAGATATATGGATAAACAGATCAGTTATGAGCACTGATGACTTGGGGTGGACATCTGATTGTTATTACAGTTTACAAATGTTTATGTGATTCACAGAAGAGGGAGGAAACATTGCAACATTTCTCAGAAATAAGGGGATGATCAGATGAAACAAATATGTATTGGCATGGAGTGCTAAGAATGTTCTGTGTCTTACTGGCTGGGGGAACACAGAGCCATTGCATTTGCATGGATTTTTTTTTTTTTCTTTTTTTTAAATTGCGACACTGTCACTGATGACTACTAGCAGCTTCAGTCCAAATACTGGGATAGTTCTTCAGTAACCCATTTTGTTCCAACCATTGTTTCTTCACTGAGAGGCCTGTCTTGAGTCCATGTCAACCCTATGAAGAGCAGAATGTCCTAACTATTCTTCCCAACATTTCATTGAGTTTCAGTTAAATTGCTAGGGGGAAAAAAGTGTGGCAGCTGTTTTTGCTTTGAATCACAGCATGGTAATTCATCTTGTAATTGATTATTCGGCCTGGTCCTCACTAGTTAATCATAGTGCTGGGAATGCCTGGCCACCATGTCTGTTTTTGTCCGACAAAAACCCTTATGTTCCAGTTGTGTTTGGAGGTGATACCAGATCCAGCACTGCAGTCTTACAGCAGTGTTCACAACAGTAATCATGACAGTGTAATAATGTCATGTTGGTGCTATTACGCTATCTGCTGTGCTGAAATTCATAATTCTTTGGGGAAAAAAAAAAACTGCACAGATTCAAAGGATTTGGCTGTTGTTAGCAAAAGCCAGTATCAAGTTATTCAAAAGCAACTGTGCGTAATTCACAATAGCATGACCTAACCAAACAATGTTCTCCCACAGTCAGCCTCTTTCTCTATTCACACGCGCACACACACACACGCACACATACATATGTACACGCACATATCCTACATATGTACATATCCTTTCACAGATGTGAACGGATATGTACATATGTGAAAATCGGA
Source organism: Myripristis murdjan (assembly GCF_902150065.1). Classification (NCBI taxonomy): domain Eukaryota; kingdom Metazoa; phylum Chordata; class Actinopteri; order Holocentriformes; family Holocentridae; genus Myripristis; species Myripristis murdjan. The sequence goes on from NC_043992.1 coordinate 21,422,289, forward strand.
GATGTGATGGAGGATTTACTAACAAGTGCATGTATAGGCACGTTTGAGCAATCAGACAAAGTAACAGATGTAAACACATTACCCAAATTTCCTGCCATAATCTGGTTACTCACAATAATCTGGTAATGTAGCAAGATGAAATTGTTGCCAAGGAGAGGCTTATTCTATAACTTGTATGATTTTGGCCAGATTGGAAGACTAGAAAGAACTGGAATGTTGTGGTTTAGACTGTGTACAGTTTGCATGGCCAGACATCCTCGATGCCAATATTCTCTGTAGTCCGGTGATGGATTCAGTCCATGGCATCCCAGTAAACAGAGTGAGAAGATCAGCTAAATGAGCTATTCCCTGTCTGGGGACACAATCATCTGCTCCTCCAACACAGACCTTGATTGCCATAGACTGTACGATCGAAGAGGACCAAGATGAGTTCTGTGTGAGTGTGTGTGTGTCCCTGTGTGTGTGTCAGCTTATGTGTGCTTGGATGTGAGTGCGCATGTGTATGCACTGAGTGAATGAGGAAGTTAAACACTGGTCAAAAATGTGTCTAATTCTTAGGGCTGAGATCTATGTATGCACATGCTCATGTGCATCCAAGTGCATGTGCATACATGTCAATGACATAAGACCTTGTGAAAGTGTGTGCATGCCATGCATGCACATCAAGATGCAGGCGTTCAAGTCCCTCTCTGATCATTCTGCTCACTCTTCAGTCTTTCTCTCCTTACAAATCCAATTCCACTCCATCGCTGCCAACTGCAGGTGCTGTCCCACTAGAATGCAGCTCCAGCCTATTTCTATAGAACAAAATGAAATTGGCAATTCACTCCCCTTTATCGATCCAGTCACTTTAAACCAAGGCGCTCAGCATTGAGAGCTGCCAACAAACCAAGTTTATGTGCATGTGTGTGTGTGTGTGTGTGTGTAAGTGTTTGTGTGTGGAGGGTGGTGGGGGCGGGGGATGTGTGTATGTGTGTGTGTGTGTGTGTGTGTGTGCATGCATGCAAGTCACCAGCAAGTTATGCCAATATTATAGAGAAGGTGTACCTGGAAACCCTTCCCAATGTCACATAAAGACCTGTGACTAATTCATCTGCAGTTGTTCACATTGTATAATGGAAAAATGCCAGTTTATGGGTATTTCTTAATGTCATTGTCCTACTTGTACTAATGCAAATGTATGTTGACGCATTTCAGTATGTTCTTCGATAGCTGATGTGCTATTATCCATCAAAATTTAACAAGGACATTGAGAGCTGGAAACAGAGACAGCTTGCTTTCAAAACAAAAAATGCATGTTTTTGAAGTGGGTTGGGTGCAGTGGTTAAATTAAGGACAGCTAAGCTCAATAAATAAATAGCCCAACAAAAAATAATTCATAGCTGTTATACAGTCATATTTCTGCCACCTTCCCATAAATAGTCCTGAAAAAACTGTTTATTCAGCAGGGGCTTGGTTGTTTGTTCAGGCAGTTGTGCACACATGCAGATGGTACCAAGGAGAAAGATATCAACATCCTCTAAGGTGGAAATGCATCAGTCTGTGTCAAGTGTAGTGTAGATGCTCCAGGTAGACATTGCAGGTGCTGGTTCTCCCTAGACTTAAAACCCACATTGTGTCTTTGTGTGTGTGTGTGTGTGTGTGTGTGTGTGTGTGTGTGTGTGTGTGTGTGTGTGTGTGTGTGTGTGTGTCTATGCATGCATAGCCACAGCATGATGCTGCTTATTATGTCACCATTGCTGGCCAAAGGTTCTTAGGGTTAAAAGTGTGTGATGGAGAAAGAGAAGAGAATGTGTGTGAGCAGGAGTTGAGGGTGGGACAAGTGCTGCCATTGAATAGGTTGATGATTACTGTGTTAGCATTAGTGTGCTCTCCAACTGTGTCTCTGTACTAAGTGATTTGGCCAGGTGGTTTTTAAGCATAGTTTAACACCCAGAGTGGTCCTCACAGTGTAAATATTGTGGACTCTGTGGATGTAGAATGTCCACAAATCCTAGCTTCCTATTAGGGAGGGAGACCAGACATTTTTTTTGCAGTGTGACCGACTTGAAACCAAACTCAAATCATAAGAGCATCATTATAAGTGGCTTGCTTGCAAACTCTGCTAAAGAAACCTCAGTTGATTTCCCTCTCTCTTGGCCAATGACACTCAATTTGACTGCAATGATCCCAATCCCAATGAAATTATGCAAGATTGCCCATGATTCTCTGCAAAAAAAAAAGGTATGGAATATTTATGTTTTTTTATTACACAAATCAAACAAGACATGTTATCTCAGCAACCTTGCACCATCAAATGATATACTTACATATGTACTGTATGTCACACCCTTGGCGACAAAAGATGTGACAAAACTATGAAATATGTGGCCACTTTGACAGCATCATCTACTGGCCAATTCTCATCATAATGGAGAGCTGGTCAGCAGCCTCGCGACGTGTGTAGGAAAGTGCATGGGAATACTGCCAACTGCAAAGGGCAATTCCACCATTTAAATTCATTATAAGGTGACACACTGCACGGATGATTTCAGACAACTTTGCCCTCCAAAAGGGCAATTCTGCACCAAACAAAAACACACTACTATGAAGGGCTTGTTTAAAAGTAGAAAGATGCACACACAAGCTGTGGGAGAAAGACATATATTTTTGTGACACAGTGCTGACTATGCTTTAACAATTAACAATTCTTTATTTACCGTGGGATAACTATGCTTTAATGAATAGTTAGCAAATCTAAACAAACACATAAAGTAGCAATCTTCAAAAT
>NC_043992.1:21430058-21460058 GCF_902150065.1 Myripristis murdjan
TCTCTCTCTCTCCCTCTCCCACTTTCTCATCAGGCTGGGAGCAAGGCTGCATGGGTAGCAACAACGAATCCCCTCGTTGCCATGGCAACTCTGAGTGGGTGAACTTTTGTCAGGTGCCAAGAGCTTGCTGCAATAGAATAGTGTTGGTTATGTGTGTGTGTGTGTGTGTGTGTGTGTGTGTGTGTGTATGTGTGCACACAGTGCGAATGGGAGCGTGAACGAGAGCAAGAGGAAAAGAGGGATCGAAAGAAAACACTGTGCTTATCTTTGAGACACACTGCAAATCTGTCACTCTCTCCCCTTCAGCAGCAGACTGACTGCCTGACTTTCTTTATCTTTCTCTGCTTCTCTTTCTCTCTCTGTTGTTCATTATCTTTAATTCAGAAACGCCTCCTGTTGCATGCTCTCCTTTACTCAAAGTGACTCAGACCATAAGGGATCTTTATCTGTCAAAATCCCCCTTACACACACACACGCTACTTCTGTTTCTTTCCCACCATCTCTCCCTCCTCCTGACTCCTAAACACAAGGAACAAAAACGTGAAAAGTTGTGTACTTTTCTGTCTTTCTACTCCTACTCTCCTCCCTCACCCCGGTCCACAGTATGCAGATTCCCAGCTCACAAAGTACAGACGGTATCGATCTTTCCCATCCTCCCTCTCTCTCCTCTCTCTGTCACTCCTCCCTCCATCCATCCATTATCCTCCCCCTGTTCTCCTCTCCTCCCTGCTCACTCCATCCCTAATGACCTCTCTGCTGATTCAGAGGCCACAGGGAGAGTTATGGCATATCTCTACATGACCGTAAAGATAATTAGAAAAACCTATCAGGCTTCAATGAAAGTTGAACAGCATTCAATACAGCTGAAGTTAAATGTTTTTTGAAAACAGCTGGTGGCATAACTTCTGCACGCTGAATTATTAGAGAGACTTTTGGATGAAACATGTTTGCTTGTTTGTGTGTGTCCTAAATTAGGTGAATGACTTGTTGTTGCTCCGTGGCTCTGCCTGCCAACAGAGAGGCCCTCTCTCTGACTTCACTTAATCAGTATGCAGCTCCTCTCCGCATCACTGTCCTTGTGTTATAAATACACAGACACACACTCAGTCACACACCTACACACACACACACACACACATACACATAACACACAAAACACACACAAAGGCACAGATAGACACACTTCATCGAAATTCTGTTCCTGACTTCATCACTGTCCTTGTGGTATAAATACACCACGTAAAAAAAAGAGAAGGAGACAACACAGAGCTTGGCCGGAGTCCAGAGACCCAAACACACGTGTGCAAGTGTGTGGGCACCACTCACTCACACACTCACATACACACACGTTAGCTCCTTTTCTTGCACAAAACAAAACATTAGCACACACAAATGCAAGCACGTTTCTGCGTGATCTTGACATGTGAACACACACATACATACTTTAGTTTGATAAATAAAGCAGTGCAAACTCAGCAGTCACCTTTTGTCACATCAAGATTTACTTATGTGTTGTTCAATTGTGGGTGAGTGGTTCAGTCAGACCCCATGAGACCAATCTCATTTCAGTCCAATAACATACACACACACACACACACACACACACACACACACACAAAAATATTAGCTACAAGAGACAATTTTTCATTTCCCACTAAAACACAGTGACAGCTTTCCTTTCCTTTTTGTTTCTGCTGTGAACACCTGGGCCCGCACAATCTTATATAAAAAAATATAATTTTCCTTGACCAAACAAAATTAGGTTGTTGTTGTTGCACTTTAAATTTGTCTAAAAAATGGAGGAAAAAAGGCGGAAAATATCTGTAAAACCCTCTGAGGCACAACACATTGAACACCTTATTATGTACAACATGGGTCAAAGAAGGCTCTTATTCATCCCCCATGTTATTTGATGCATAGCTTTGCCACATATTTGAAACCAATTTGTTTCACCATTCATTATTTTACATATTCATTAATTATCTTGATTTGATTATCATAAACTGTGCATTTTTACTTTGCAAATTTTTTGTATCAGTTTTTGTATTACCATGTTAATTGTGAAGACATAGATCAATAAAGACCTTGTATGCAGTAATGTTTTTTTTAATAAAGCCAAACTATAATCAATAATATATATATATATATATATATATATATATAAAAACTCAACAGTAATCTCATCCACTTGTATTGCTTTCTTATTTTTCTCATAGCATATATTCAGAAGAAATTGGAGCAGTGCTGCTGACTTTTTGCTCACTGACAGAAGATCAGATCTTACATCTCTCCACTTTAACTTGGCCCTTTGTGTCGTTCTCCTGGGGTCGGGTGGTGGCTGGGTTTTGATTCTTCACCGCACATCTCCCCCTTGCCTCTGTTATATTCTTTTGGAGCTTGAATGTGCCTTTTATGCACTTCTTCATATCTGGCATGACAAACTCTTTGCCATGTTGTTTTCAGCTTTCTGTATGACTTTTGACTAATAGTGGCTGGTTGTTAAGGTGTCCAAGATGCAGCTAGGTTGTTTCCTGGTGGTTATGGGGTGTATTAGGTGGTTACTAGGGTGCTTCTAGGTGGTTGCTAGGTTGTACTTGGTGTGTGCAAGGTGTTTTCAGGTGTTGCAGTAATACTAGCAGTACTAGTAATAGTACAACTTTTTTTTAAGTAATCAACATTTTGAACTGAAACTTTGACGGGATGTAAAGCTGTCAATAATAAAATATTTTCCCAACAGCAAACATGTACAAAAAACAAAAGGTTCATTTCAAACTCCATAGTCAATACATATGAGGCATTTTTGATTCACGTCTGCAAACTACAAAAACTGTTTTTTTCTCATACAGAAGATATATAGCTATATAGCTAAGATATATAACACTAAGAAACGCTCAACAGTGCATCAAAATACATAGAAATGAATGTGGGTCACTTTGATCCATGCTGTGCATTCATGGATTAGTAATACAAAAATCTTTTTTTATTCCAAAAAAAAAAAAAAAAAAAAAAAAAAAAAAAAAAAAGTTATAAAATAAGGATTTCAGATAATCAAAAATAAGTTAATTAAGGAATTCATTTAAAATGGAAACATTAATTGCAAAGATAGGCTGTATAAAATAAACACTCAGCTTTCACTTTTGACATGGGTTGTGAATTAGAAGGTTAAGAGTCTGTTACTTTGTAAAAGCACAGCTAAGCACAACAACAAATAATTACATAACATAGCAGTGGATTAAAAAAAAAAAAAAAAAAAAATCAGCATGTATTGAAACTGGAAACTTAAAGGATAATTATGTTGAAATATGGAGGAGCTGCTGCCTGTGACCTCCTGTTTACATTGTCTTAATGAGAAGTGTGTGAAATAGCAGAGGGAAATTATCATTCTGAACTTCACGTTGGAACACAGTCACAGGCATGCCATGTTTTGCTTGCTAAAGTATGTGCTAGCATACTGATTGGGAACAACATAAATCTCTCACACACATACGTACATGTACCACACACACATACGCACATATACTCAAGATCCCAAACCAATTCGTTCCAGAAGCCTGGGAAATAGCCATATCCAATCACCGCACAGCGTGAGATGCAAGTTTCATGATTGAATGACTCACAGAAAGTCCCTTTAAAGTGTGAACCCATGGCCTCCACACATACCCTTCAATTCTCACTCACTGGAGCCTCCCACTCACTAACTACTATGCTGGGAGCCAACAAACACTCACATGCACACACAGGCACACACCAGCACATGTGAGACTTAAGAAAAAAGTAAAGAAGATGAAAACACAGAGAGCGAGAGAGTTAGATGTGTGGCAAGTTTTGTAAAACCCACTCATGTTCATGTCAGGCAGCAATGCGTTGACTCCATCAGTGCCCGTTGCATAGGAAAACATACACAAACACACACACACACACACACAGACAGACTTTTCAGAGCTCCTCCATGTAGAGTTGACAGAATAAAGTGAGCAGAGATAAATGGAGGTGTTACAAGGTGAGAGTTAAATGGAGCAGTTTGAATGATGTGCTTTAATAACACATGCGTTGGGTATACTTACTGAGCAGTATGAACCATGTTGCATGTACTAACATATCACATAAAATCCTCTTTATGTCAGAAACACTCTCATTTTAACTTCTTATTTTTTCCTAAATGAAATCTAAAATGTTTGTGCTTCCAGACCTCCCATGCAGTCGTGTGACCTGCTGCAGTAGGACTTGGAATGGCTCCCTCTGCCTGCTGCAGATATAGCTTCTGGCCATAACCTTGGTGCCAGTGCTCTCCAACCTCTTAAAGACTCTGACTTTGTTTACTCATGCATGCCTGAGCATTTATTCATCCACTTAAGAGTCCAAAAGGCAAAAAAGGGGGGCACATTTGTCTGCACTCTAACTTCTGCCCTCTTTGCTCGGCCCAAAATCACCAGTATTGAGAACCCTGGATAATTTTAGTCACTCATTTGGCCAGTGAAATTTGATGTGCTCAGCTATGGTGGAATTAATTGTAGGCTATGATCAATGCTTTCGCTATTTTGCGCTCTGATTTGCTGGCTAAGTGGACTGCACATTTGAGTTGTCATTCTTTGGCTACAAAAAAAATGTACATGAATATAGGGATAAATAGCTATTCTATCTAGTTAAAAAGCCTTTTTGGTGCAAAATGCATAATAAACCATCCCTCAAGGTAATACATAATTTTGTGCTTTGTGCCTGCCTCTACACAGATCATTGAATCATGGTATACACACTCTATCAATAGCACTTTAATCCTTCATATGAGAGGGCACACTGCATATAAACACTGCACACATATAAGAGGAGCATTGCATTTATATTTCATATATGACTCTATATGTGTCAGAGGGTGAACTGTAAATAGAGAACTTTACAATTATAGATCATTCTAAATTAAGGTATAGTAATTGCAATAAAAAAGACCAAGTTATCTCACATCTGAATTAATGTAGAAACAACATAACCTCACCTAAGGTCACAAAGCACTGGCTATAACACATGACTTAACACACTCCAGGTTATAATGGAAGAATATCAGTAATTATCAGTAAGCTACAGGAACAGGAATGCTCCTCTAAGCAAGGGTCATTTACAAGAAATATTTTATTAATGACCCTATGCACAGTATGTGCATTCTCAAACATCTGACATGTAATGTTTAATGGTATATATAATTAATGCTATATTCTCTAAAAGTCCAGGGATGTGAATTAGTAAAGGTGTGTATCAAAGCCTGCCCTTTTAACCTCAGTGCTACTGCTGCTGCCAAACACGGTAGCAGCACTACGGCATGTTACGGAGAAAGAGAGGGAGAAGGGAAAGAGAGGAATAGATGAAGTCAAAAATATCAGTCAATGATATGAGAAGAGAGGAGAAAGAGGAAGAGAAAGGAGGAGAGAGGAAAAGTAGCGGTCACCCCACCATCTTTCTTCTTCTCTCTCTCTCTCTCTCTCTTGCTCTCTCTCTCTCTCACACACACACACACACACATAGCCACGTTCTTTCTCTTGATCTTTCTGTCTCTTCCATCAACCTGCCTGTCAACCCTGCCGACCTGAACGATCCATCAATTGCTGCCGCTTCTCTGAGAGAGAGGGTGGCAGAAGGATGCAAGGTGAAAGAGAGGAAGAAGAGAGGGAACAAGAGAGTCCAGTCAGAAGGAGGGCAGCCAAATTTTGTGCGGCTTCCAAGAGACAAAGGAACAATGGACTGGCTAGAGAGGGAGGGAGAGAGAGAGAGAAAGAGAGAGAGAGAGAACCCTTGAGGAACAGTTGTGAGCCAGCAAAATATATCCACCACTTGCGCATCTTTCCCTCTTTTTCTGTCTCTCTCTTTCTCTCTCTATCTCTCTCTCACTTTCTCTCTCATTTCTCAAATTCTCCCTCTCAGTATCTTATTTCTGCTGACTGTTATGGCTGTTATGGCTCCTTCTCCTCCCCTTTACCTAACTATTTGTCTGCTTCCATTCCCTTTTCACAGTCAGAGAGGTGATGCTAGCAAAAATGCTAAATACTCCAATTAAATGAGGCAGCAAATCCGATGTGATATATATGCAACACAATTTTTAACGCAAAATAATTTTGTGTAATGACCATTGTAAAGTGCAATAACTCACACTGGATCGCCAATGCAAATTACCAGCTCAGTATACTTCAAAAGGAGGTTGGGTATTACGGCTTTACATTTTACAGTGCATCTTCCTCTACCTCTAACCGTCCATCCATCACTGGCTCAGCTTTTCCCTCCCGCTGCTCATTCTTTCTCGACACAACATTATTCATGGTGGCTGGAAAATTACTCAGTTTAAGCAGTTAAGCATGCCCATACATCAGACATTTAAAAATAGATCCAACCTTTTAACCAGTGTATCTCCTCTACTCTTTCCCCTCCTCTTTAATGTGAGCTTCATAATTTCACTTGTCCGCACTGCCCGTCTGTCTGCTCTCTGCTCCCCTCCACTCCTCCTTGTGGTTTCTTATCACATCCTCCCCTCTCCTCTCCAGGCGAGATGGAGGGAAGGAGAGAAAAAAAGACCAGGGTGGAAGAAGAGATAGTGGGGAGAAGAGTGACAGCAGCTTACGGGGGAGTGGGTATAGGGGGTACGTTTCTCTCCCTGTATCCCTCTCTCTTCTCTCTCTCTCTATCTCCCTCTCTCATGCGTTCTCTCTCTCTCTTCCTCCCTCTCTGTCTTCCTATCTCTCTCTCCAACTCCCTCACTCTCTCACACACACACACTGCAGTGTCTCCGTTCCTCTCTGTCTAGTTGCGTCTCCCCAAGGGCTTTCAGCTTCACTCATACACAGCTGAGATCTGCCTAGCACTGCCCTCACTGCCTGACAACAGCTATGCATACACACACAAACACACACACATATGTATGCTGATATACAAATGCATTCATAAACCTGCAGGAAAAACAGAGGGAGGAACATACTGAAGAAACACATGCATCTATGCAAGCAAAGCAAACGTGCAACACAAACACAAGCTGATTTAAAAATGCATATGCCCATGCAATGTGTCAAAGCAAACATACTTTTGTGCAGTCTACGCACATTCAGAAAGCCCCTTCTCTCTCTCTTTCTTTCTCTCTCTCTCTCTCTCTCACACACACACACACACACACACACACACACACACACACACACACACACACACACATGAACACAGCTTTTGTCCTGCCTGTGACCGTGAATCAGCATTCTGCCTGAATTATAGGACTGCATTATGGATTCTCTCCACAGCCCACATACTCTCTAGACATTGTTCGGAGAGAGCACACACATACATAGACACACAGGCTCTCTCTCGCTCACAGGAACACACACACACACACACACACACACAATTACTAAACCAACACATATCAATGCTAAGCTCAACCAACAAAACCAACCGCTTAACATCAATTTTCTACTCTTGGTGAAAGTGTTATAACATAACCACAGACATTATAGAATCACTTTGGCATAACAAGGAGGAACACATGCTCCTCCTACGTTTACACTACCAGACAGAGCTCTACAAATTCCAAATAGGATTGTAAAACCCTTTCTTCATGAAAATCACCACTGACACTATCACTGTTGCGCTTTACTTCTTGCCCATTTCTTTTTAAGGACTTTTATTTTGCAGGGAATCACAGATTAGGCAGTGGCAGGCACAGCCTTTGCTTTTGTTTTGTTTATTTTTATTTTTTTTTTTGTTTTGTTTTGTTTTGTTTTTTTGTATGTTTGTTTGTTTGTTTTTTGGACTGTTGGAAAAAGCAAATCTGCAGCAAGGAGATAATGTACATGCACTCAAAACCTGAACCAGGTGCTTTGTATAAATGGCAAGATAAGGATAAAAGCAGAAGCAAAGGCAGTAATGCTCAGTGACACTGAGCAAGCTGTTCAAAAGCAGAGACAATCTTTTCTTGACTGGTGAAATTGACTGGTATGCTCCTTTATCTATCGACTGCATCTGAGCTGAGACTCCACAATAACAATATGAGACAGGATGAGTTAGAGAATCATGGACCATGGCAGGCTACCAGATTACAGGTTATCTGATTACAGTGCGCACGTCATTGTCTAATAATAATAATGATATTCTGCTGATGTTCTACCCACACATCCATTTAAACCAAGAGTTTCAATATGTGATGCAGGATCAGAATTGTATTGCATGCCTGGGAGCAGAGATTTCTAATTTAAAACTTATTATTTTTTCAAACTGTAACTTGCTGTCTCATAACTGTTTGCAGTTTGTTTCTAAAAATATTCTGGCGCCCCTACTTTTGCAACAATCAGAGCACTCATCACCTATAGGATTGTGTGTGTGTGTGTGTGTGTGTGTGTGTGTGTGTGTGTGTGTGTGTGTGTGTGTATGTGTGTGTATGTGTGTGTGTTTGCTGATTCTGTAAAAGTAGAAAAGCAGTCAGGCCTTAATGAAGCTAACTCTTGTATTGTTGAGCTAACACTAACGATGCAAGTGATCCCTGCTCATTAGGCAAAAATTGCCACAACACTCTCTCTCTCTCTCTCTCTCTCTCTCTCTCTCTCTCTCTCTGTCTGCAATAGCAGTAGTCACAGATCACACTCCCATCAGCACAACAGATCCACATCATTACACACACATTACATAGACACATACAAAAACAAAAACACGTAAACACACACACACACACACACACACACACACACACACACACACGTACACAAACACACACATGCACACAAATGCCTACACACACATGCAGAGACACCAGATATGCATCATTACGCTTACTAACCAGGCAGAAATGTTTGGCTAACATCAGTCAGTGGGAGAGAACACCAGTGGTGTTCCTTGGTAGACTAAAAGGCAGCGGTGCAACTGTGCTTACACACACACACACACACACACAACACACAAAGGCACAGATAGACATGCTTCATCGAAATTCTGTTCTTCATCACTCTCCCAGTGTATAAATATACTTCATCATTATTGCAAATTAGCATACAGAGGGTGTTGTCATAAAGTTATTATCATAAGCTAAAACTAAATCTACATCAAAGACTTAACCTATCTTGAAAACTTGTAACATTTGCTAAAACCCAACAAAGAAATGTTTCAGTTTTTGCCTTTGCTAATGTGCATGGCAAAAAAAAAAAAAAAAAAAAAAAAAAGAATGAATTTTGGGCAAAGAATTTGCTGAGTGTGCTAATGTACTTAATTTGTGCAATATAAAAGCTAGTCATCCCAACTTTAAGCTAATTGAGGATAAATTGAAAGAGCAATATAAACAAAAACTTTTTTTTTTTCTTGCAAACACAGGAAAATAAAACTACATTTAAAATTACCATACCCACACTGAATATAAATGAAAACTAACCAGAATATGGAAGAGATTTTGAAAACTGTATATATATATATGTATATATATATATATATATATATATAAAGAAAAAGTCAAAGCTAGAGTAACTGGTTTGTCACATTAATTATCCCTTCTGTCTCAAGCTATTTATTATTCTTTCTGCTGCACCCTTCTTCAAGCATCCCTTTATTCTTTCTTTCTTTTGTCATCTTCCCCCTACAACACCTCCCTTCACCTTCGGCTCCCTCCTCCATCTCCTCCTCCTTGTTTTCCACTTGCCCTCTCTTCATGCTACGACTGCAGTCTTGGACTAATGGAAGTCAGCAGGCTGATCAAACAGCCATAGTCAGCGACACACACACACACACACACACACACACACACACACACACACACACACACACACACACACACACACAGTATGCAAAAAGGTGAGACACACTGTTACCAATGCAAATAAAGACTAAGAGATAAAAACCACCAGCAAAGTGCAAATCAGTACAATATGGCCTCACTTTACCTTGTACAAACTATATAAATATGTTTCACAAACATCTGTGGTATGCCTTAGTGTGCATTGCCTTATTTGAGGCATGAGGACGGGCTGTTCCATCAACAAACAAATAAACCCCATGAGCAGGCAATCAGTGCACCATGAAGATCAGTTAGTCTTAATCGACAAGGAACAGAGTGAGGAAGAGATGGGGAGAAAGAGAGAGAGAGAGAGAGAGAGAGAGAGGGAGAAGGGGGAGGGGGTACCCACCTGACTTGGTCTCTCTCTTCTTACTCTCTATCCTGTCCCCTACCCTCTTCAATCAGTGGCCCTTCTTTCTTCCCATTTCGTTTCCTCTTCTCTCACCGTTCTAATCTTGCTCAAATCAGTAGAGCAGGAGCTGGCTGGCACAGCAGTCTCCATTACAACATTTCGGCCTGGTTTCACAGGAATACATTTTAATCTATTCCTTAACTCAGCTCTTTTTTTTGTTGGCCGAGCTGTGTAAACTATTGTGTCTAGACTTAGCTTCCACTACACCTGAAAAAAAGAAATAAATATATAAATAAAATAAAAATCCTAAATTCACCATGGCAATGTCCCCTGTATGCTGCCACTATTAAGCACTCAACACTTTAAACATTCATGGACAACAGCTATACTGCTCACAAGCTGGTGGCCTTGGCTGACTAAACAGTTCACAGTGGCTGCTGGCCTTGGCCGGTGAGAGCTACAGAATTGCAAACCACCACGTAAAGCACGAAAAATGAAAGCAGTGTGCTTTCTTCCGGACTTCATTTGTTTGACATAAGAGCGTAAAGAGCTCCAGTGCTCTGTACAGTATTTTGTTGCACAGTTTGTTTGAAAATTCAAAATAAAGATGGGACATGCAAAATCAAGAGTTTAAATGTTGAAACCCAGAGGTACAGCTGTTTGAACCTGTTTCAAGAAACACTAAGGCAACCAGTCTCATGAGTCTGTCAGTATGCTGATCTTCATCATGATATACCATATTTTGCTTTGATTTTACTTGCCTAAAACAAATAAAAGCCTATAACCAAAGGGACTCTATAGCTTGCATGTACATAACAAACACCCTTACTGTGTTATCAGACTCTTATTTCAACCACTTTGACCCATTCATTCGGGTCAGTGGTGGATGTGATGGAGCATTCACCAGGAAAGAAAAAAAAGCAACAAACCTGGCTTACATATATAGGCAGATGGACACGAACACATACAAACACACACACACACACACACACACCCATGTACAAACACATGCACACACAGGCGGCTTACTCCCAGGAGACAAGTTGTGGGAGCCGTTGTACCATGTCAGCTAAAGCAAAGCATAGAATACATGACTAAACTGAGCAAGTGTCAGGGGAATAGCACCCCGCTGAGCACAACATACATACTAGCGGCAAGGTCAACAGGTCAGCAGTTCACTGCTTGTCCCAGTGCTAACCAGGAGATGGATGGATGAATGGATGGAGAGACAGAAGGACAGATGGATGGAAGTTAAGAGAGACAGTTTAATGGAGATTTAAAGTAAAAAAGGAGAAATGTGCAAACACAAGAACAAAAACTAAATAGAACTACATGTATCTATCTATAGATAGATAGATAGATAGATAGATAGATATTTCTGTAGGGATACCGATGATGATTGGACTGTATGCTGATGCCACGTCACTCATAACAGTTATATACCCTATTCACAACTGTCCAGAAAAACATTATGTGGTCATTTTCATTGCAGATGGAATGCAGAGATATTAAGGGGGGGAAAAAAACACTGCAGCAGTCCTTGAGACATTCACTACAGGCCATTCTCCAGCACAGACGAGGCTCCACACTGCTGAGCAGAGACACAGCTAGACCGTTCAGCACACCACCCAGGGACACCACATCCCATGTTTTATTTTATGAAATTATGTCTCCCACCCTCGCTTCCTCTTCATTAACATGAATGATAATGACACAATTGCTAATCTTTCCTACAGACAGAAACTGAGACTGTAACACACTGCTGCACAACACAAATGACTATAACCATTTTCCCCATTTTTCCCCCGAACTTGCACTATTTTCAGATGAGAGAGAAAGAGAGCGCGAGAGCGAAAGTGAGAGGCACATTCTCCGGGGATTCAAAACTCACAGGGCCAACAATACAAATGCAGGGCTGTACAGTACAGGCAGCAGCAGAGGTAGCACGAGGTTGAGAATCAGCTCCTTTCTGCATTTCAGCACACTGATGAGTTTCCTCTCCTTCACATTATCTGTTCTGCTCTCTGTCTTCTCTGTCTTTCACTCACTACGTCTCCATATAGTGTGTCAGTTCGGCTCCTCTACTGCAGCACAGAGGGGTGAAGTGCTGAAGGCTTTTTTGCTGTTGTTGTGCTGTTGATTTCAGGACCAAGGAGAGCTCCCAACACCCTGGGACAGTTCCCCATTTAAGAGGCTCTCTTTCCTCTGTAATTTTTGGGTTGTCCTTTCTTTTGATGACTCTATTGTCATATAATCTGTCCAGTGTTCATGCTAGAATTTTTTCTCAACTGAGGGGCTGAGCATGGACTAACAAAAGACCCTGCATGCTACCTGAGCAACAGCTAGCTCACTGGCCTTCAATAGCAGACATCACAATGGTTTATCATATTCGAAATTTCAACTACAGTTAAAATCACTCTTCTGCCGAACAGTACATAATAGAACAAACAAAACAAAAACTGCACTCTCCTTTCAAATACGTACAACTTTGGCCAGACTCACATTGCCCAGATAATTACTGTATCTAATCGCCCGACAAAGAAGTTAGTTAAGCCACCAGCATAATTACAAAAACACAAATAAGCCTCTACCCTAACACACAAATGAGAACATCTCCTCACACCCAAATCACACACACACACACACACACACACACACACACACACACACACACACACACACTGAGAATGGAATGTGCCTTTCTGTATGCAGCACCTGCACTGTATTGCTACTTCAGCACCACGGTCAGAACAGAAACAGTTTGTCTTTTTCAGCAAACTGGAGATAATTCCCTGTTTCCCAAAAGGCGAAAGCAAATCACACACTTACACTCACACCCACATTCACACACAGACAAGCACACACACACACACACACACACACACACACACACACACACACACACACACACACACAATCCAAATACGAGTGGCCATTCCCTCCATTGCTGTCTCTCTCTACTTGGGACTCTCAGTTAATTGAACAATTACAAACTCTTCCAGGGACAAAAGAGCAAAAGAATCGCTTCTGTCTCTGATTGGCACATCCTTCACAGTCCTCTACTGACAACCCCATGCTCTCTCACCCTTCCCTAAGCTGGTTGTCTCTAGTCTCCCTCCCATCATTTGTCCTCTCAAACTCAAACTCTCTCATTCCTCCCTGCTTTTTTGTATTTCTCTCTCTCACTCTCTCTTCATCTTCCTCTCTTTCACTCTTTCACATTCCCCACTGACATTCCAAATTATGTCTGGGCTAATTAAGGCTCTGAAACACCAGTCAGGAAATAAACACTGACAGAGCAGAGGAAAGCCAGGGTGAAACGAAATGCACGCCATAACTGTAACCATCATGCAGATAGGCATATGCCGCTCTCTCTTTCTCTCTCTCTCTCTCTCTCTCTCTCTCTCTCACTCTCTCTCTTTCATGCAAACACACAGACACACTGACAGAAAACTTCTTCCACTAAGCAATGCAGGGACATACCAAACAAACAACAATCACAGGTCCAAAAATATCTTGAGTGAAAATACCAGCACAACGCAGAAGAGGAGGAGAGGAGAGGAGAGGAGATGGGAGAGATGTGACACCACGTAAGGAATCAGGTCCCTGGGGAATCCATCTGAATAAGAGTAGCTCTAACCCCACGCATTGTCACATCTAGGCTGCTGTCTACACTCAACACACACACACACACACACACACACACAAAATATTCACTAATATTTACATAAAGCAGCTGTAAACAACAGCTACAATGAATTCTGTTCTTTTTTAAGAGTCAATCAAAGGTTCTACAAGTGTCATAATAAGTTTTTATAGCTTATGATATATCTCTTAATGAAGTTAATTAGGAACTGTTATGTCATGCTTGAGATTTTAATCAGGCTATTAGAATGTAGATTTATGTGTTGTTTTGCTTGTCTTAATAAGCACACTTTGCTGCATTATAGTTTGCATTATGTTGTACTGAGAGTTATAGATGAACACCTTAAGATCAACGTTCACTCTTCTAAGCTTTCTCATATTGGAGCCTGACTACAGCACTGAGAGCAAAGCCAATTCCAGTGACAGGCCTCGCAGATCATTTACAAGATACCAGTTCATAATCATTGTCATATCACATATCACAGTGTGTGCTGCTTGATCAGTGTGTCACTAAGCCAATTAAATAAACCTTTCAGGTAGAGTTAAATTCATGCTGATGAATGAAGTAAGGTAGGTGAGTTTCATCCAAATGCTACACATATCCAAAGCCAGCGCTGACAACACAGATGCGACAGAGTCAAAGTAGACATTTTGTGTCAACAGACAGGAACATAATGACAGATTCAAAATGGAGATGCAGAGAGTTTTCCCCAGTTAAAATAAAAGTAGTATCTACAAACACTGTACCTTTAACAGGCTTGAGTTCAAAGTCTTCATGTTAATGACAGGAGTTTGGAGGACTTAACTGAGACCAGACCTATACAGAGAAGAAGTTGCAACCCCCGAGGTCCCAGTCAACATGATGATTGAGCAATCAGTTTGATGAGATGCCTCAGTGTCAAAGAAAGAGAGGAGGAGGAAAAAAACAGGAGAGAAAAAACACAGGTAGAGGTAAAAGTGAAGAGGAGACAGAAAGATGTAGAGGAGCACACAGTGCATTTACCGTGCTAAGTCATGCCAGCACCCAAACCTCAAGAGACAAGTTGAAGGAAAGGTTAACTCAAACATCACCGGTACAATAGAGAAAATTTTAGCAAGCTGTGCATGTTTACATTTAACACAAATTCAGTATTTCGCCAACTTTCTTTGCTGCCAGATGCCACCATTTCCACCAAAATATAAAATCACTTGGAGATATGAGTACAGGATAACAATAGGATTTATTGGGACAAAACCAATCAGCATGTTATGATGGGACAAAACCAATACTAATTTGTGGATCATTATATCATAATGATGGGGGATGAGGCTGGGGTGAGGTGGGGGGGGGGGGTTAAAATAATGTAAGGTTATTCAAACAGTATTTATTTAGCTATTTATTTATTTATGTAGGCATGCGGAGGGGGGACTGTTAAAACAGATGCATTTTAATTTTAATCAAACTGAGTGCACACTGAAAATGCTGATCATACAGTCCATAACCTCTTGGTCAGGCAGCGGCAGGGTTTGTGTGTGTGTGTGTGTGTGTGTGTGTAAGTGAGAAGGTGAGAGAAGGGACACTGCAATGTTGTGCTCTGATGAGGCAAGAGATAAGCCCAGAGAGCACTGGGAAAGTTTCTGTACATGAACAAAAGCAAATAGGCTTGAGGTAATGCAAAAATGCTAAGAGAGGCTTTATATGAAGGTGACAACCGCTTGTTAACTTAACGATTATCAAACATACAAAACACAAAGAAAATGCATATGAAAGCTCACAGGTCTACTTATTTATGATCAAAACTGTAGATTGTTGTGGACTACAGAGGGGCCTTCTCATTTATTAGGGAAATTTGTGGGTTGCTACATATGCTCCATCTAAGCTTACACAACTAAGGAGTATTAATATCCTGATACAATGGAGGATCATCAACCTTTGTCAACCTATACAGCAAACTGCACATCAAGCCCATTTAAAAGCAATGTGTGCACTTGATCCCCTCCAGAGAAATTCACAAATGTCTAGAGACATCAAAATAGCATCATATTTTCCCACACTTAAATTTACACCAAGTATAGAGAAAATTAAATAAAGCCATGAGAATATGTATTTCTACAACCACATTCAATCCTCAGCTGTTTCAGGATCTGTTTAAGATGGAGGCTTACACTGTTTGCTCCTCAAATTTATTCATGTTAGTATATAAAAATATACACAGCAACAAAGCGAAGCAGCTGGGGGTTGTTGGAGAAAAAATCAGTAACTATAGTAATAACTATGTGAGTTGGTAACTGTAATTGCAAACAATGCCCATCTTGATCAGTACAACTGAATAGTGATGTATGTATATATATATTTTCATCTCAAATAAAATATATAATATATCTATTTTTTTTTCAAGTGACATCTCCTTTATAGTAATTGATCTGCCTTATTCTATATAATTTAAAAACGGTAATACAGTATTTGATTCTAGTAAATAAATAAACAAATATAAAAATACTGAGATAAGTGGAATACATGGGAAAGTATCTCATACCACTGGCAGATTTTTAACTTTGTGTGTGTGTGTGTGTGTGTGTGTGTGTGTGTGTGTGTGTGTGTGTGTGTGTGTGTGTGTTATGCGACTTTTAAACTGAAAATATAATTAATGGTCTTTTATGGTGGACATTTCTGCATTATATTATTATTTCACTCTATTCATCAAGTAATCAATAAATCTGAGCGCCTTTTTGTCGCCCTCCTGTGGACGAAATTCACACTGCTACTGTGGGGGACTAAGGGATTCAGATGCGCAACCCTGCGAGCGGCTCCGAATCACATGTTGATTCTCTCACTCACTTATTCTGTTTCTTCTATGAAAAATACCCAAGGGGACAGTGTGTTCACATCAACAGCTCAGATGAAAATGGCTATCTTTTTGACTCATTTGGCATTTTCCTCCATGCAGTCTCACTAGACAAAGCAGCAACTTCCACTTGATTCGGTTTGGCATCGCGCCCTCTGTGTTTTGCATTTTCAGATTACACCCGAAATATTCTAGGATCAGTGATGTAGTGGCAAATTAAATGGTGGGAAAAATATAAGACCCAGTTCTTGAACATTATAGGGCAAGCCTCCACCATGTAAATAAATATTATTCCCCAATAATAATAATAATAATAATAATAATAATAATAATAATAATATATCAATAATAGTTTTCCCCTTACATAAGTCAGTCTGACTACAGACTTTCTTTGCATGATGAACACTACGAATCTACATGACAGATTTATGTCCGCCTAAAACCTGTGGATAAACAAAAAGGAGATGAACTGAGTTTAGCTGGGGTTTATCCTCCACTAGATCCCTGCCCACAGCGCTCTTGTGGTTCAGCAGCTTGTTTCTTCAACTCAGCATTACTTAATGATAGTTGGCCGCAGCTTCAGCATGCCATTAAACAACACACCAAATACACACCCCGTGTGTAGCGCGCTACACACACGCTTCCGTGGCATCAACCCTCTTATCATTTGAATGGAGTTTGTTTTTATTAAGAAGGCTATACCAGACGCATAATCACTATACATTGATTTAACATTACCTTTACAATTAAATTCTTCACTGAAATTACAGAATAAATATATGCACATTTTTCTTCAAATCTTTGTGAGAGAAAACATTAAAAGTGCCTCCTACAAAGCCGTTAGTGGGTGACGATGGGGGATCCAGGAGCAATGGAAGGGGTTCTTAACAAAGTGCGTGGAAATATCCAGAAAACCTTGAGCGTCGTCTTATAATAATATTCACAAATGTTTTACCATCCGTGCGTCGGCGCGTCCTTTTTACGAGAAGCACCCTGATATAGACAGTAGTCCTCGTTAATAGTAATAACCATATTAATAAGATATAAAAATTAAATAGAACACTGAACTGTAAATGCGTTGCAGTATCTCTATTCATAACGTGAAGTGATAGTTCTGAGCAAATCCCCCTCGCTTCCTGCACCGAAGCGAGTGCATGCAGCAAACTGCAATTCATTTTAATATATGTATTTTTTTCTCTCTTTCGATTATTTCCTACAAACTTAATGTGCACGGCCTCCGGGTATTTGTACATCCTGGTTAGGGGTAAAAGAGACAGAAACAAGAGCCCCAAGTCAGAGAGACGTCCAGCTCCCATGCGTCTTGCGCGTGTTGGTAACTCCATAAAAACGGGCTCGACTCGGTGATAATTCAATTTTAGGATGCTTTGTTTTTTATTCCCCGGAGCCCCTCTCATCCTCCTCCCGCTCTGTCCTGGGCATATAGACACACTTATAGATTATAAAAATAACGGCTGTTGACATTGCTGGCTACTCTGAAAAAAGGCACTTCATTGAAATATCTGAGAATGGCCTCTCCTCCGAAGCGATTTGGGAGGGTGAGGGGTGGGCGGGCTGTAACTGTAATATAATATTTCACATCATGCTGCTTTTTCAGGTTCCTATTTTTCATATATTTTGATTTGGGTAATTTTTGTTTTGAGTGTGTGATAAAAAGGTGAGTGTGTTGTTTTTTGTTCTCCGTGGGCGAGCGATGTTAAAACCGATATGATTTCTCCAAGACTTCGAGGTAATCCGGCTTGGTTTGAAGTTTGGCCCTTAACTCGAGGTAATCGCTTTGGGACGGGTCGGGGTAGCACCCCTTCCCCGCCGTGAAAAGCAACGTCTCCTTCAGCCGCGCGTCCTGCTGCAAGTCTGGGTATTGCATGCCTGGGGGGTGTGCATGCGCCACGTGCATGTCCTTTAGTTTGGGGACTGTTCCATAGAGACAGTCTACAAAGCCCACGGTTGGCGTGGGTCTCTGGCTGTCAATCACTGTAGGGCAGAGCCCGCCATTTTCATGAAATCCTGCGAGATCAGCAGTGGTGTGGTTGACCGTGACGATGGTGTTGAGTTGAGAATTGGAGACAGCCAGGGTCCACTCTCTCTCTTTCTCTAACAAGGTTCTGTAGTTACTGCTGCTACTGGTGCTATTGTCTTTCTTTTCTGAAAACTGCCCCCCCTCTTCCTCCGCTATCTCTCCCTCTCTAGGCTTATAGATAGGGTTGTTACACATCTGAGTCACAGGGTGGGGAATGTAATCATACACGTGACCATGGGCATGTGTGTGGCTTGTGTGAGTGTGTGTGTGCATGCTAGGCGCTGGTTTCTCTGGCGTGCCAGTGTTGCCGGCACTGCTCTGCCTCGGTGGGTCCTCGAATATCCGGCATTGCATCTGGATCCCTGTCAGATCCACCTCAGAACGCTTACGGAAAGGCAGCTTCTTCCTTCGCCGGAGAACAAAGGCAAAAAGCCCAGCAGCTACAAACACAGCGGAGATGAAGAGAATGAGGAGGCTGAGGATGAGAACAGAGAGCGGTACGGCCCCTCTTACCCCAGCCTCCCCGAGATCAGAGCTCCCTGTGGTGAGCTCATCCCCGCCAGGAAGGACCGGCGAGGGACCCGAGGAATATTTGAGCTCAGGGCAGATGACCTCAACCTCCAGAGAACGCAGGTCCTTCCCGAAGGCAAACTCAGGTGTCTTGCAGATGACATCTCCAACAACAATGACAGAGGACAGCTTTTCTAACCACTGCTTTAGGGGGATAATATCACAGGAACAATCCCAGGGGTTCTGATGGAGGTCGATTTGGACGATGGAGTCTAGGTGCTCCAGAACACCACGCACAGGGAGGGAAAGGAAGTAGTTGTTGCGGAGATTGAGGCGAGCCAGGTTGGTGCCAGCGAAGGCATCAGTTGGGAGGGACCGTAGAAGGTTGTCATTGAGGAAAACCAGCTGGAGACTTGGCATTAGAGAGAAGGAGGCAGGCTGTATCTCACGTATGACATTATACTCAAAGTAAAGATAACTCAACATCTGAAGCCCCCTAAACATCCCTGGGGTCAGTCTCTCAATGTCATTCCCATTCAGATATAAGCTTTTCAAGTTGGGCAGGTTAATAAAGGCGCCCTCCTGCACATAGGATATCCTGTTATTCCCTAAATGCAGTAAATCCAAACTTGAGAAGTTCCAGAAATCCGATCGGTAGATTTTCTGTATTAGGTTCCCACTGAGATACAATTTCTTGGCATTTAGGGGTCGTGGCAGGAGCTCAGAGATGTTGTGAAAGCCCTTCTCTTTACAGTTGACTGTTAGCCCCAGATCATTGATGTGAAGGTTGCAGATACATCCAGCCGGGCAAATTATGGGGATGGGAGGCCGTGTCTGGTAGCCAGCTATTGGGGGCTGGTTGATGCCTGGGTAAATGCTACGAGGTGTTGGGGGATTTTTCGTGGGCCGAGGCCGCTTGGTAGGCTTGAGATGCTTGTATTCCACAGATGAGGCTGTGTTGTGGAAAGAGGAGAGCATGGAGGAAGGTTTGGTGGGCCATGTGTTCTCATTGTTGAATGGAATACGGGGGATTCCCAGCTTGGCCTCAATCTCAGCATCAGAGAGCAACGGACAGAGCTCACTGCGTTTGATTTCCCGTAAGTCTTTCCCATGGAAGTGGAAGGGGTACTCGCATGTGATCTCACCCACCAAAGCTGTGTAAGGGATTCTCTCCAGCCATGTTTTTAGCTGAACAATCTCACATGCACAGTTCCATGGGTTCTCCTCCAGCTGGATCTCCATTAAACTTCGCCCAACATACTCCAACGTGCCCTTATATGGCAATGTCTTTAGTCTGTTTCCTCTCAGGTCCAGATGTGTGAGTGACACTGACCTGAATAGATAGCTTGGGAGCACAGGGATCAGATTGTCATTCAATATCAGCACTCTCAATTTGTGAAGGTGCCTGAACGCACCACTTTCAATCCGTTTGATCACATTATAGTCCGCCTGGAGATACTCTAAGCTCTCCAACCCAAGAAAAGTGTCGTTCCGGAAAACCTCTAGCTTGTTCTCGTGGAGGAACAGCCGTTTGAGGATCCCTAGCCCATTGAACGCTCCAGCGTGGATATCTTGCAAGGCGTTATTACCCAGGTTAATAGATATGGCATTGTTGAGGTGGAGGAAGCTGTTAAAGTACAGCTTCCTCATGGAGTTCCTCTGCAGGTTGAGCTTGAAGGGCCGACTCCATATCTGGGAGATCTGGCTGACATTTGTAAATCCTTTGCTGTCGCAGTGGACGTGGAAGATTCCCTCTTTGACCTCGCAGTAGCAGGGCTCGAAGCAGGGCTCGTCGATCTCCTCTGAGTCCTCCAGTAGTGGGATTGGGGTGGTCCATCCTAAGGCTATGGTGCTCAGCAAGGTAACCCACAGCATCCTCGCTGACACCCAGGGGATGAAGTCACGGCTCCAGGGACAGAGCCACTTCACAGCACTGCAACAAAGGAAAGAGAGGGAGCGAGAGATATATTGGGGGAATATATATATATATATATATATATATATGGAGAGAGAGAGAGAGAGAGAGAGAGAGAGAGAGAGAGAGAGAGAGAGAGAGAACAGTGAGGGAGGATAGATAACACACACACACAGACACAACACACACACAAGCATCACCAGAGAGTGAAGTTTAAGTTGAGAGACAGGGTAAGAGGGAGAGGGGGGTGAGAGAGTTTTAATTGCAGTGTAAGGGAGAGCAGCTTTGAAATGAATACCAATTACTAACAGAATGGCATTAGAGACTTTTAATGTTGCAACATTCCTGGGTAGTTCAAATAAAATTTAAACTCAGCACTCGCGGATGGGTGATATGATATCCAGCAACGCAAACAAATCTCTCCTTTCAGACATTTAACGTCACCACATAGAGGGAATCGCCATTTATTATAGCGCAGATAGTAAGGTCGCAATAAATCAAACTCAGAGATGGTTATCGCCATGAAGACACGAAGGCAACAGCAGGTGGATGAGGTTAGTGGGGAGGAGAGGCCGTCCACAATCTGTATTTATTACATAACATGAACCTCGACCCCCCGTTCTGCAAATGAGGGTCTAGAAAATTGTTATGAAAATGAATGACGGTGAATCTGTGAATATTAATCAGCCCTTTGACGCCGGCAGAGGTCGGGAACGGTAGTATTTCTGTCAGCGTGGTGACTCTTAAGAGGACGATATGGAGGGATTTGAAGGGAGTTATTACAAACACACGTTGCGTTAATATGAACCTAAAGCTATTTATACTGTCATTCTAGCCCATGAAAATATTCCGACAACATTACTAAACTGTCCCACAATTTATAGGCAATAATAGCCTACTCACATTGGGTTACCGATAGAAAAAAATATTTTAAAATCTATGTTTAAGAAAATATTCCCCATAGAGACTTTTCTTCTTTTGGAGACTAAGTATCCCATATATGCATATACGTCTGTGGATTCCGACCTTCACGGGAATGGCAGAGGCTACTTCCCTCAGGCGTATTCTGGGGTTAAATGTCTGACATCTAAACCACGGGTTATGATCGGGGAAAACTGAATAGTTAGAAATAGGCGCTAGGCCTACCCTTTGCCAAAAATAAGTGGGTTCCTCGCTTGATACAACTCCCGCTGGTTTTCCTAATCGGTGATGCCATCGGGGATTAGAGAAACAGGGACACTGAAGAGAGAAAAGCGCAGTGGGCGAACCTGCTTTTTGCTTTCGCCCCGTATTTTTAGTGGATCGAAAAATGGCTGATGAAATCTGGGCTATTCATGGAAATGGGTGAAACATGAAACAAAACTATAATCACCATCATCATCATAATCATCATCATCATCATCAACAACAATAAAGGTCCTTAGACTTTCGTCAGAAAAGAGGTGATCGAAGGTTCTGTTCACTACCACCATAATGTTAAGTGGTAAAAGCGCGCGCGTGTGCACGAACGCACACACGCACGCACACACACACAAACACACACACACACACACACACACACACACACACACACACACACACACACACACACACGGTCACAACCACAAACGGACACCGACGCAGACACAAGCACAAGTGCACACACGACCTAGCCATCTGAATGGCGCACTTTGTATGTCTTTGCTTATGCGTTAGGATTTTTTCACACACACACACACACACACACACACAGAGAGAGAGAGAGAGAGCTGTCCGTTCAAACCGAGGTGCTGAGAATCCAGAGGCAAAACGCAGGGAGCCCTTCTTGAGCAAAGTCTCTGTCCGTGGTGCTGAAATCACTCCCAACACAGCGCGGCGAAAGAAAAATAAAAAACAAAAAACAACGAAACCGACGTTGTCATCCGACAGGGAAAAAGAAAAACATATATCTCCAATGCTATGTGTTGTCAAATGCCTTCAAATGCACTGACATAACGATCCTTGTGCACCATGTCCTTGCACATGTAAAATCCTCTTGTAGTTCCTGCTTCCCCGAATTTCGCATCCATGACAGGGATCAAAAAGCGCAGGCGGGATGGAAAAATAACGTTATAAAAAAAGATGTGTGCCATATATTATATCCCTGGGGTGGTGTATTAAGTCGGGTGGTATACCTACTTAGTTTAGTGGGATTCCAACTTCACATATCCTTCTGCTGTTTGTCCGGTTGATTCCCGGTGCGTCCCGTTTATGGTCCCATACCGGGCTGTGTGTGGGAGAACGAGAAACGGGAGGTGAGAGATAGAGTGTTAGGGAGGAAAAAAAAACAGGGGTGGGGGGCGCATGGGAATGAGCCACGGGTTTACCACAAAGCTGGAGAAATTTACCACAGAACCGTCCTAGCATGAATTAAAAGTGGTGTCCATCATTAATAGCAATCGCACTCACACTCTCTTTTATGAGTATTACGAGATTTCATTACCAATCATGAGTTAATACCAAATTAAGGTAGTGGGTGAGGCTGGCATCCAAATTTAACGGGTTTCAATCGAATCAAAACGGTCGAGGAATTCGTCCTCACTAAAATTGAAATTGTCAAAAACAAACAAAAATAACACTGCTGTCAGTACAGTGGACAGAGCAAAGCGCGTACTGAAATACATGCCAAGCATAATGCAGTTGCCTTTCGTCGTGACATT
This sequence comes from Myripristis murdjan, assembly GCF_902150065.1. NCBI lineage: Eukaryota > Metazoa > Chordata > Actinopteri > Holocentriformes > Holocentridae > Myripristis > Myripristis murdjan. Next base: position 21,453,800 of record NC_043992.1, read on the forward strand.
GGCAGGAAAACTGCGAATAAGGAACAAATGGCTATTGATCAGTCAGCTGGATCCTCGCTATCCGTTATTCTGGCTATATGGAGAGCGCTCGTTCTCCTTTTCAAGTCAGTGGCTATGCAGAGCCCGACACGCATCTCAAACATAGATATCTGCATAGGGTTTCCCTTATGATACACACATGCACAGTCACAAATATAGCTACTCACCATAGTTTCGTTCTGGAATTGAAAAGCATCAGGAAAAAAGACCACTAGTTTGAATCTTGTTAGATCTCTCCTCTGCTCGCTCGCTCTTCTCTCTCTCTCTCTGTCTCTCTCTCTCTCTCTCTCTCACTCTCTCTCTCTCTCTCTCTCTCTCTCTACCTCTGTCAGCGGTTGAGGCAAAAGAGAGGAGAGAGGAGAAATGAAGACGTGATAGGAATGCAATCTCCCCCACTCTCCCTCTCTCTGACTCTAACTCTCTCCCTTTTCTCGTCTCCTTTTTTTCCTCAGCAGTTTGCTTAAAATGCAAGTCCTCGGCTTTTACCCATCCGCTTCCTCCTCCTCCTCCACCTCCTCCTCCTCCTCCCCCTCCTTATCCTCCACCTCCTTCTCCTCCTCCGCCCAGGCGAGCGCTCAACAATAGTATAGCCGGGTTAGAGTGCGCTCTTCGCGGCTTCAGGACCGTGTCTCTGTCCGGTACAGCAGCAGCAGCAGCAGCAGCGGAAGCAGGATGAGTCTGTGGAGCAGCGACGGTTAGCGCTCTTTGCTGCTTTTTTGTCGGGTCCGTTTCCTTATCGTGCGTCAGAGGAATACGGGACTGAGCTTGGGTGATGAGGTGGGGGCCAGTGAAGGGGTGAGAAACGCAGAGAGAGAGAGAGAGAGAGAGAGAGAGAGAGAGAGAGAGAGAGAGAGAGAGATCTGGCGGTGGTGGTGAGAGAGAATTAGGAGGACGGGAGGAAAAGAGTGATTAGGACGGTTGCGCTATAGTTTTGGATGCTGCCGAGAGGAGGGAAGAGGGAAAGTGAGGAGAGGGCGCGAGTGTGGACCGCTCTGGCTATCGCAGCGGGAGCGCGCATGAAGGAACAAAAAGAGTAGGGATGCGCGCACGGAACGGGCTGGATGAGGCTGCCAGACCTGTGGATGACAGTCAGGACGCATATAACGTTCCAGTCTCTCTCTCTCTCTCTCTCTCTCTCTCTCTCTCTCTCTCTCTCTCTCTCCCATTCTCATCTTTGTTCTTTTTTATTGCTGAGATTTTTATCTCATAATAATAACACTGAATCTTTTTACTTTCCCTAATTTACTACTGTCTGGAGAGGAAATGAGGAGTTGGCAACCCACCACCCTGTCCCTCATTCCTCTTCTTCTCTCGGCTGTGGAAAGAGAGAGAGAGAGAGAGAGAGAGAGAGAGGCCGCTGTCTATCTGCTGCGAGCAGAGGAGAGACAGAGGGAGAGACGAAGCGTCTACGTCCGTGTGCCTTCCCCAGGTTCGCCTCCAGCGGGCAACACAAGCCCGTGTTGTGAGCAACAAGCCCAGCCAGAGCTCACAAGGACGACTTCTGGACTGTCACGATCTCCAGTCATTACCGTTTATAAGGAAGGCTTTGAAAGTTTGACTGGATGGAAAATTTATTGCCTCCCCCTTTAGTTCCCCAGTCCATCTACCAAAAATCACAAATATTAGGCTACTGTAGGGACTTAAAATATGTATTCAACAGTGAGTCCATAGTCACCTCATGGCTATGGACTCCCCCTCCACCCCCACCTCCACCTTCCACCCGCGCGCTTAAAGATACGTTTAATAAAAACGATCTTTCAGGTTCTTCACTGGATATTAAGTTGTAGTACAGTAATTTCTCACACATTAAAAAACTACAAACACAACTTGTCTTGCAGACACATTGTGATCAATACAAGTCAGAGGATCATGAAGGATTCTAAACCAACCACCCCTAAATAGATCCTGATTACATCACTGAAATCAGTTTGATAGGATTATGCTCCATGGTCCCATCTGCAAACATATTTTCTGTCAGATATGATTTAGAACACAAGTATACTGTGAGTGGGGACAAAATAGTTAGGGTAAAGAAACTTGTGATCAAAACAGTCATCCTTAAACACATTCTCTGTGGAGTACCTTTAGCAAGTGAAATAAAACTTTTAACAATTGCTCATTTTACATAGAGAGCCCTTGAACCTGCACAAGGACAGGCAGAGTTCCACAGACCTCAGATGAGACCAGCTGACTTAGGCCACAGGATTATTTTGAAAATTATCTTGTTGAAACAGGGGAGTAAGCCTTCATCTGATTTGTGAGATGTAGTGCTTTACATGTGTTGGTGGATTAACATAGGCTAAATGATTGGCTCGGTGAAAATTCCTGCCATCTGAGGATAGGAAAGAAGGGTTGATATGGTCTTACTTGTTGCAGGCAGGCCAGGGGGCTATTGTGCTCATTTGTTTGTTTGTTTGTTTTAATTTCACCATGCTAAGCAGACAAGTTGCAGTTACTTCTCACCAAAACTTGTATATCCAATAATGTAATATGTAATTGTACTTCACAAAAACATTAAGAAAAGATGATTTTGCATTTGATATGTATTGTGACAATGCAACGGACATGCTCAGTGTATTTGTGATGTGATCTTCTCTACCATATACAAATAAAGCAAATACAAATACATAATGCTTTTGTTCTCTCTCTCTCTCTCTCTCTTCCTCACACACACACACACACACACACACACACACACACAAACAGTAAATGAGGGGTAAGGGAAGTGTTTGGGAGCAGCTGGTGGTCTGTAAAACTGTCATTCTCCTTTATGAAAAGCCATCAACCAGTGTCAGACAGAGTGACATAAGGCCACCACAAGTCCTTCATTCAGTTCAGAGGAAATAAATTAACTAGTGTTTGTTGCATTGGAGAAATGTTAGCCTAAAGATTACTCATCTGGGCTTGTGGGATCACCAGTTAGAATTCCACTAACCCTTAGAAACTAACCGTTAGAAATTCATTAACCCTTTTTAAGATAAATCAAGCATTTATCAGACTAGACAGGACTAGACAAAATAGAATAGAATAGAATAGAATAGAATAGAATAGGCAAATCAACAAAATCGCTTATTTGTTTTCTCCTTTGCCTCAGCTTTTAAAAGAACCACAATACTTAGTGCATAATAGAGCAGTACAGTGCGATAACTTACACATAACAGTTCAGCAAAACACAATGTTAATCAATGTGAAAGTTAAAAGGGTTGTACAGCATAACTGGGTGTTCTAGCGTGGGAGTTGGGTTTTCCCTACCTTTTTAGAAGCTTAGATGGTACACCACAACGTTTTCTTTTTACGGACACTTTTAGAAAAACAAATGTTTTACCTTCTTGACAGTTTCGGCGTGAATCTTCCGCCTTCATCAGAAGCGTCACCAGAATGTTAGATGGTGACGTGCCTTATCAGCTGGTGTTACGGAGGCGTGACCTGTCTGTCAAATTTGACAGGTCGGTCACGCCTCCTGCTGTCAGTTCGCCTCCCTAGGACTGCGGCCCAGGTGTGCGACAGCATGTATGCTCCCTCGTCCCGGTTCATTGTCCTGCTTGCACGTTTTTTAATCTCCACTGCCTCCATAATCCACCGTTGGTAGCGGTTCTCCTGCGTGCGCACGACTTTTGCCTCCTCCCAGTTCATAATGTGATTTTCCCTTCTGCAATGATCAGTGATGGCTGATTTCATGTTTTCCTGTTGTGCTTTCTCTTTCTCTGCCCTGGTGTGTCTTTTCGTTGTTTCCTTCTCACATTCCTTTTGGTGTTCCTTTTTCCGTGTGAGTAGGCTCCTGCCCGTCTCTCCGATGTATACTTTGTTGCAGGAGTGGCAGGGGATCTCATACACTATGTTGCATTTAATTGTCCGGTGGTGTTTTATCCTTGGGGTGTACCAGCAACTGTCGGAGTTTTTTGTGTGGTCTTACTGGGGTATCTATGTTAGGCCTTAGAGCTTAGATGGTACAGTCAACACACTGCCTAATATGATGGTTTAATAAGCAACAATCTTGCATAAAGTTGCACAAAAATAGCTAGGAGAGAGGACTGTCATTGCCATTCAGAGATGCCAAACAAGTGATAAGCTCATTGCTGAAGCCAAAATATATGGGTGCCCATTTACTGAGAGGTGAGTTGTGTCGCACGTTGCACCTGTGGGCATGGCCAGAGTGGCAGCCTATCTATCGAGAACTGGTTTGACAACAGACACAGCTGTAAATATGTGACCGGTGTGACATAAACACCTGTTTTGTGTATGCATCTTTCTGTCAGGAATCAGCATGGCATTGCCTGTGAGGGAGAAACAAAGAAAAGAGAGGCTGACAGCAACAGAATTGGAGATGGCTCTTGCAAAAGCCAACAAACCCATTGATATACTGCAAAATCGAAATGGGCTGCCCTTGCTTAAAAATTCTGTGTGGATTATCATTTCAGACAGAGCTAATGCAGTGGAAAGAATAAAAAGTTTTGTTGGCATAAAGGAGCAAAGACATGTCTCTTGTCTCTGTCTCATGCTTCCTCAACCAATCACAGATATGTTAGCGCCGAGAAAGAACAAGCTTTACAGGCGTTAAATAACACGCACAGTCTCTGAGTCTGGAATTACTACCAACCTTGATAAACTGGAATTGGTAGTTCATTACCATAATTGCCGCGCATTTTGCACTTTGAGAGGGAAGCTCCATGAAATGCTTGCGCAATGAAGCAAAAATGCATAAAAAGTAGTGACCACCGCTTTTAGGTAATTATATGCACTAAAGGCCCATTACGCCAGTATAGCAAATCACCACCATCACTTTTAACCGTCAAGCAACCAGCTGGGGTCATACACTTACCATACCATACAGTTGTTTCAGGTTTCTGCCTCCATCTGGAGTGATGGGATAATTATGCTCTGACATATAATTTTGGGTGTAACAAATTCTGTAGGTGGAACAAATCCCTCTTATGTTCCTTGATCAAATTAATCTTTAGAAGAAGCGAGTTTCTCTAGGGAGAAGATATCAAGGAACCACAGAGGCGGAAGGGGGAGCTTGTGTGTGTGAAGCTATCTTTTCTTCTCCCCATTCCAATCTATCTATCTATCTATCTATCTATCTATCTATCTATCTATCTATCTTAGAGGGTTTGCGATGCAAAGGCAATTGAAAAAAAAAAAAAAAAAACATTTTGCTTTCTAATGCAAACTTTTGTTCTTCTTTAGCCAGCACCTTTCAAACTTTTCCATGCCCCTTTTCTGGTTGTCATTAGGAGTTTGAGTGACAGCTCCCAAGTCACCTGTCCAAGTCCTATGAGGAGCACTGGGATGGTGGGGGGAACAGTTGAGTGATTCCCTGTCTGTCGCCCTGTCTATCTATCTCTTGCCTGTCAGGGTGCCTGGCTGATTGGAGGTCAGCAGGCCTTCATGCTGGTCTGCCTCTGTGGCTGTCCACTTTTGTCTGTGCCTGACTGCCTGCCTACCTCGCCACCTGTGTGCAAGTCAGTCTAGGTACCGTCCTCTCCACCTACATGCCTACCTGCCTGTGTGCTTCTCTGTCAGTGTGACTGCTTCTCTGTCTGTCAAAGCTCTGTTTAGCTCCCTTAAGGATGTGACTTGGCCTTAGTTGTCTGATATTCCACAGGGACTGTGCACAATCACAGAGGAGGAAGGCGCTGATTTTGGGGAAGAAGGAAAAGAGTCTGACTTGGAGTTTTGTTTATGTGCATCATAAAACATGTGCATCATAAAACATCATAAAACATCATTAGAGTGAAAATTTCTTACAGTTTTCAATACCTGTTACCTTAACCTGATTGAATTATGACAAAAAAGGGGAAAAAAAAGCTCTCGAAAGCAGATCCCATTACTGAAGGAACAGTAATAATAAGAGTTCCTTCACTAATTTAACATTAACGGAATATCCCATCCCTTAGATCTGTCCATTCACCCTTGAGCATGGAATATTTTTTTTTTTTTTTTGAAAGTGTCATGTTTTTTTTTTTTTTCTTTTTTCTTTTTTTTTTAATTAATAACAATCTTGCCCTGACTGTACTTTGAGAATTAAAGCATGCTTTGTTGATGTTTGAGATCAAGAGACTTTGTGTAAGGCCCAGAGAATATTTGGGAAACTTTATGCCTCTGGACAAGAAAACCACAGATATCAAAAGAATATCAACATGCTGTTTATGGATGCTTGGAGAGCAAAACCAAAAAGTATTATTTAATTATCTATACAGCTTTAATCAAAGCAGCAATG